>NW_027141670.1:0-85000 GCF_036365525.1 Heterodontus francisci
TGGAGGATGAGACTGGGGAATTAATAGAAGGGAACACAGAAATGGCAGACACACAAAGTCAGTATTTTGCTTCAGTTTTCACAGCGGAGGACACTCGTACCATCCCAATAGTACCAGGTAATGCAGAGGTTATAGAAAGGGAGGAAGTTAGAAAAACCATCATGCCCCCTCCCACTCTGCCCCCCTTCCAGTCTACCTCTGGAACCTCCTCCAGCCCCCTCCCTATCTCTGGAACCTCCTCCAGTCCCCTCCCTATCTCTGTAACCTCCTCCGGCCCCGACAACCCTCCCTATTTCTGTAACCTTTACTAGCCCCTACAACCCTCCCTATCACTGTAACCTCCTCCAGCCCTCCCTGTCTCTGTAACCTCCTCCAGCCTCTGCAAACCTCCTGATCTCTGTAACCTCCTCCAGCTCGTACAACCCTCCCTATCACTGTAACCACCTCTAGCCTCTACAACCCTCCCCATCTCTGTCACCTCCTCCAGCCACGACAACGCTCCCTATCTCTATAACCTCCTCCAGCCCCCACAATTCTCCCTATCTCTGTTAACCTCCTCCAGTACCGACAACCCTCCCCATCTCTGTAGCCTTCTCCAGCCCCGACAACTCTCCCTATCTGTGTAAGCTCCTCCAGCCCCGACAGCCCTCCCTATCTCTGTAACCTCCTCCAGCCCCTACCACCCTCCCTATCTCTGTAACCTCCTCCAGCCCCGACCACCCTCCCTATCTCTGTCACCTCCTCCAGCCCCGACAATTCTCCCTTTCTTTGTAACCTCCTCCAGTATCGGCAACCTCCCCATCTCTGTAACCTCCTCCAGCTCTGCAACCCCCCCTAACTCTGTAACCTCCTCCAGCCACTACAACACTTCAAATCTCTGTAACTTCCTCAAGCCTTTACTACCCTCCCCATTTCTGTAACCTCCTCCAGCCCCTACAACCCTCCCTATTCCTGTAACTACCTCCAACCTCTACAACCCTCCCGATCTCTGTCACCACCTCCAGCCCAGACAACGCTCGCTATCTCTGTAACCTCCACCAGCCCCTGCAGCCCTCCCTATCACTGTAACTACCTCCAACCTCTACAACCGTCCCGATCTCTGTCACTACCTCCAGCCCTGACAACGCTCGCTATATCTGTAACCTCCTCCAGCCCCGACAACCCTCTTCATCTCTGTAACCTCCTCCAGCCCCTACAACTCTCTTCATCTCTGTAACCTCCTCCAGCCCCGACAACGCTCCCAAGCTCTGTAACCTCCTCCAGCCCCGACAACCCTCCCTATCTCTGTAACTACCTCCAACCTCTACAACCCTCCCATCACATAACCTCCTACAGCCCTCCCTATCTCTGTAACCTCCTCCAGCCCCTACAACCCTCCCTATCACTGTAACTACCTCCAACCTCTGCAACCCTCCCGATCCCTGTAACCTCATCCAGCCCCGACAACCCTCCCCATCTCTCTAACCTCCTCCAGCCCCTACAACCCTCCTCATATCTGTAACCTCCTCCAGCCCCGACAACCTTCCCTATCTCTGTAACCTCCTCCAGCCCCTACAACCCTCCCCATCTCTCTAACCTCCTCCAGCCTCTACAACCCTCCCTATGTCTGTAACCTCCTCCAGCCCTGACAACGCTCCCGATCTCTGTAGCCTCCTCCAGCCCCCACAGCCCTCCCCATCTCTGTAACCTCCTCCGGCCCTACAGCCCTCCCTATCTCTGTAACTTCCTCCAGCCCCTACAACCCTCCCTTTCTCTGTAACCTCCTCCAGCCCCTACAACTTCCCTATCTCTGTAACCTTCTCCAGCCTCTACAACACTCCCAAGCTCTGTAACCTCCTCCAGCCTCGACAACTCTTCCTATCTCTGTAACTGCCTCCAGCCCCTACAACCCTCCACATCCCAGTAACCTCCTACAGCCCTCCCTATCATGGTCTCCTCCTCCAGCCCCGACAGCCCTCCCTATCTCTGTAACTTCCTTTGGCCCCTACAACCCTCCCTATTACTGTAACATCCTACAGCCCTCCCTATCTCTGTAACCTCCAACAGCCCTTCCTATTTCTCTAACCTCCTCCAGCCCTTACAACCCCCCGATCTCTATAACTTCCTCCAGCCCCTACCACCCTCCCCATCGCTGTTACCTCCTTCAGCCCCTACCACCCTCCCTATCTCTGTAACCTCCTCCAGCCCTTACAACCCTCCCGATCTCTATAACTTCCTCCAGCCCTTACAACCCTCCTCATCGCTGTTACCTGCTCCAGCCCCTACAACCCTCCCTATCTCTGTAACCTCCTCCAGCCTCTACAACCCTCCCTATCTCTGTAAGCACAGATACTTTTGAATTGCTGAACATGAGCTCCCAGGATTTATCTGTTGCAACTACCAAAATGTTGGAAATCTCTGGTTTGAAATGCGGGTTTTTGTGCACAATAATATTCACTTTGGGGAGCAGTTGCAGGATGGTGCAGGCAGCAATGCAGTGCAGGGCAGGAAACGGGGAGCCGACAATCACCTTTTGGTTTTGCTTGTTGTGTTTTTTTGTGATCAATTGAGCGGTGCCATCTTTCTTACTGGCAACCGCTGAAAAATGTCGCAGAGTGTGACGCTTCAGTCCATCTGCGCATGTGCAGCTTCTGCACATCTCATGGTTGCGTTGTTAGTAAACGCAGCTTTTTTTGAAATCTCTGATCCCGGAGCTGCAAAGTTTTCAATATGAAAACAGTGAAGTTGTGTCAGAGGTGATTATTTTTGAACATTTATCTACAATTTGGAACTTTTATTTTTCTGTGTTTTCTGAGACAGGTTCCATTGCTCTGGGACTGATTTGCTCCTTTACTGTGTCTCTGAAACCATCTCCATCCATTGCTTTGTTTCACCTCTGTCCTCCCCAATAACCTCTCTGTTATTGTGTAACTTCACCTCCCTCTAATAATGCCTGTATTTTAGACAGCTTTGATATTTTCTTGTTACTTCCATGTACACTGACCATGCACTGCTGGATTCCCAGTTTTATCTTCCCACAGCATCTTTCATTATTAGCAATTGTTTTTCCTGAACTCTAGTCCATTTCTCTTCCACTTCTCAGCTTTCTTGACCATCAAATTCTGCACCATTTTTATTCCTGATAATTCATTCTGCAAACCCTGAAAGGTTAACTTTCTTTTCTCCACACATGCTACCTGACCTGCTGAGTACTTCCCATACTTTCTCTTTCATATTTCCAGCATCTGCAGTATTTTGCTGTTGTTATATGACCAGCGCTGCTCACAGAACCCAGTCTAGAAACACAGACAGACCAGTTAAGAAACAAAAACAAGAAATGCTGGATTCACTCAGTAGGTCTGGCAGCATCTGTGGAAAGAGAAGCAGAGTTAACGTTTCGGGTCAGTGACCCTTCTTTGGAACCCTTCCGAAGAAGGGTCACTGACCCGAAACGTTAACTCTGCTTCTCTTTCCACAGATGCTGCCAGACCTGCTGAGTGAATCCAGCATTTCTTGTTTTTGTTTCAGATTTCCAGCATCCGCAGTATTTTGCTTTTATTTCAGACCAGTTAAGAGTTGGTTTATATCAGGGTGGACATTGGATGTAAGAAAATAAAAGCAAAATACTGCAGATGCTGGAAATCTGAAATAAAAGCAAAAAACTGCTGGAAATACTCTGCAGGTCTGGCAGTATCTGTGGAGGGAGAAGCAGAGTTAACAATTCAGATCAGCGACCCTGCATCAGAATGGAGAGGTTTTTTGTAACATCACTTTGAGCTGGAGTGAAGATAGAGCAGAATCTGCTCAGTTTAACCCCAGAACTTGTGAGCACAGTCCAACCCAACACCTTCCAGTGTGGGAATGTCGAGGAGAGATTAGGTTATTAAAGTGACATTGTCTGTACAATCTAAAAGAGGATTAATTTAGCAACAAATATTTCTGTTGAGACTTTCAATCCATTTTACAAATACACATTGTTTTTACTTCATTCTCAGGATATAGACGTCACTAGCAAGACCAACATATCATGTAAATCACCAGTTGCCTGTTGAGAAGGTGAAGCTCGACCGCTTTCTTGACCCGTTGCCGTTGGTGTGGTGAAATACTCCCACAATGCTGTTAGGTAAGGAGTTCCAGGATTTTTCCCAGTGACAATGAAGGAATGGTGATAAAGGTCCAAATAACAACAACACCTTGTGTTTTATATAGCACCTTTAATGGAATAAAACATTCCAGGACACAGAACCAGAGAAAGGTTACAGCACAGAAGGAGGCCATTCAGCCCATCCTGTCTGCACCGGCTGAAAAAACTAGCTTAGTGAGATCTAATCTCACCTTCCAGCACCTGGTCTGTAGCTTTGCAGGTTACAGCACTTCAGGTGCACGTCCAGCTTTTTTTAAATGAGTTGAGGGTTTCTGCATCCACCACTGATCCGGGCAGTGAATTCCAGACACCCACCACCCTCTGGGTGAAAAGCTTTTCCTCATGTCCCCTCTAATCCTTCGACCAATCACCTCAAATCCGTGCTTCCTGGTAATTGACCTCTCCGCGAGGGTAAACAGGTCCTTCCTGTCTGACAATGTTAATATCTCTGGTTTATCCAGTCTGACAATGTCAATATCTGTGGTTTATCCAGTCTGACATTGTTAATATCTGTGGTTTATCCTGCCTGACAATGTTAATATCAGTGATTTATCCAGCCTGACAATGTCAATATCAGTGGTTTATGCAGTCTGACAATGTTAATATCAGTGGTTTATCCAGTCTGACAATGTCAATATCTCCCTCGCAGTCTCCCTCGCAGTCTCCCTCGCAGTCTCCCTCGCAGTCTCCCTCGCAGTCTCCCTCGCAGTCTCCCTCGCAGTCTCCCTCGCTGTCTCCCTCGCTGTCTCCCTCGCTGTCCCTCTCGCTGTCTCTCTCGCTGTCTCTCTCGCTGTCTCTCTCGCTGTCTCTCTCGCTGTCTCTCTCGCTGTCTCTCTCGCTGTCTCTCTCGCTGTCTCTCTCGCTGTGTCCCTCGCAGAGTCTCTCGCTATCTCCCTCGCAGAGTCTCTCGCTATCTCCCTCGCTGTCTCCCTCGCTGTCTCCCTCGCAGTCTCCCTCGCAGTCTCCCTCGCAGTCTCCCTCGCAGTCTCCCTCGCAGTCCCTCTCGCAGTCCCTCTCGCAGTCCCTCTCGCAGTCCCTCTCGCAGTCCCTCTCGCAGTCCCTCTCGCAGTCCCTCTCGCAGTCTCTCTCGCAGTCTCTCTCGCAGTCTCTCTCGCAGTCTCTCTCGCAGTCTCTCTCGCAGTCTCTCTCGCAGTCTCTCTCGCAGTCTCTCTCGCAGTCTCTCTCGCTGTCTCTCTCGCTGTCTCTCTCGCTGTCTCTCTCGCTGTCTCTCTCGCTGTCTCTCTCGCTGTCTCCCTCGCTGATCTCTCGCTGTCTCTCTCGCTGTGTCCCTCGCAGAGTCTCTCGCTATCTCCCTCGCAGTCTCCCTCGCAGAGTCTCTCGCTATCTCCCTCGCAGTCTCCCTCGCAGAGTCCCTCGCTATCTCCCTCGCTATCTCCCTCGCTATCTCCCTCGCTATCTCCCTCGCTATCTCCCTCGCTATCTCCCTCGCTATCTCCCTCGCTATCTCCCTCGCTATCTCCCTCGCTGTCTCCCTCACAGTCTCCCTCGCTGTCTCCCTCGCAGTCTCCCTCGCAGTCTCCCTCGCTGTCGCCCTCGCTGTCGCCCTCGCTGTCTCCCTCGCTGTCTCCCTCGCTGTCTCCCTCGCTGTCGCCCTCGCTGTCGCCCTCGCTGTCGCCCTCGCTGTCTCCCTCGCTCTCTCTCTCGCAGTCTCCCTCGCTTTCTCCCTCGCTTTCTCCCTCGCTTTCTCCCTCGCTTTCTCCCTCGCTTTCTCCCTCGCAGTCTCCCTCGCAGTCTCCCTCGCAGTCTCCCTCGCAGTCTCCCTCGCAGTCTCCCTCGCAGTCTCCCTCCCAGTCTCCCTCCCAGTCTCCCTCCCAGTCTCCCTCCCAGTCTCTCTCCCAGTCTCTCTCCCAGTCTCTCTCCCAGTCTCTCTCCCAGTCTCTCTCCCAGTCTCTCTCCCAGTCTCTCTCCCAGTCTCTCTCCCAGTCTCTCTCCCAGTCTCTCTCCCAGTCTCTCTCCCAGTCTCCCTCGCTGTTTCTCTCGCAGTCTCCCTCGCTGTCTCTCTCGCAGTCTCCCTCGCTGTCTCCCTCGCTGTCTCCCTCGCTGTCTCCCTCGCTGTCTCCCTCGCTGTCTCCCTCGCTGTCTCCCTCGCTGTCTCTCTCGCTGTCTCTCTCGCTGTCTCTCTCGCTGTCTCTCTCGCTGTCTCTCTCGCAGTCTCTCTCGCTGTCTCTCTCACAGTTTCTCTCGATGTCACTCTTGCAGTCTCTCGAGCTGTCTCTCGCGCTCTCTCCCTCGCTCTCTCCCTCGCTCTCTCCCTCGCTCTCTCCCTCGCTCTCTCCCTCGCTCTCTCCCTCGCTCTCTCCCTCGCTCTCTCCCTCGCTCTCTCCCTCGCCGTCTCCCTCGCCGTCTCCCTCGCCGTCTCCCTCGTCGTCTCCCTCGTCGTCTCCCTGGCCGTCTCCCTGGCCGTCTCCCTGGCCGTCTCCCTGGCCGTCTCCCTGGCCGTCTCCCTGGCCGTCTCCCTGGCCGTCTCCCTGGCCGTCTCCCTGGCCGTCTCCCTGGCCGTCTCCCTGGCCGTCTCCCTGGCAGTCTCTCTCGCTGTCTCTCTCGCTGTCTCTCTCAATGTACTCTCGCTGTCTCTCTCGCTGTCTCTCTCAATGTACTCTCGCTGTCTCCCTCGCTGTCTCACTCGCTCTATCCCTCGCTGTATCTCTCGCAGTCTCTCTCACAGTCTCTCTCGCTGTCTCTCTCGCTGTCTCCCTCGCTGTCTCCCTCGCTGTCTCCCTCGCAGTCTCTCTCGCTCTCTCCCTCACTGTCTCTCTCGCCGTCTCTCTCGCCGTCTCTCTCGCCGTCTCTCTCGCCGTCTCTCTCGCCGTCTCTCTCGCCGTCTCTCTCGCCGTCTCTCTCTCCATCTCTCTCGCAGTCTGCCTCGCTGTCTGCCTCGCTGTCTCCCTCGCAGTCTCTCTCGCAGTCTCTCTCGCAGTCTCTCTCGCAGTCTCTCTCGCAGTCTCTCTCGCAGTCTCTCTCGCAGTCTCTCTCGCAGTCTCCCTCGCAGTCTCCCTCGCTGTCTCCCTCCCAGTCTCTCTCGCAGTCTCTCTCGCAGTCTCTCTCGCAGTCTCTCTCGCAGTCTCTCTCGCAGTCTCTCTCGCAGTCTCTCTCGCAGTCTCTCTCGCAGTCTCTCTCGCAGTCTCTCTCGCAGTCTCTCTCGCTGTCTCTCTCGCTGTCTCCTTTGCTGTCTCCCTCGCAGTCTCCCTCGCAGTCTCCCTCGCTGTCTCCCTCGCTGTCTCCCTCGCTGTCTCTCTCGCTGTCTCTCTCGCTGTCTCCCTCGCAGTCTCCCTCGCAGTCTCTCTCGCAGTCTCTCTCGCAGTCTCTCTCGCAGTCTCTCTCGCAGTCTCTCTCGCAGTCTCTCTCGCTGTCTCTCTCGCTGTCTCTCTCGCAGTCTCCTTTGCTGTCTCTCTCGCTGTCTCCCTCGCAGTCTCCCTCGCAGTCTCCCTCGCAGTCTCCCTCGCTGTCTCTCTCGCAGTCTCTCTCGCAGTCTCTCTCGCTGTCTCCCTCGCTTTCTCCCTCGCTGTCTCTCTCGCTGTCTCTCTCGCTGTCTCTCTCGCTGTCTCTCTCGCTGTCCCTCTCGCAGTCTCTCTCGCTGTCCCTCTCGCATTCTCTCTCGCATTCTCTCTCGCTGTCTCTCTCGCAGTCTCTCTCGCAGTCTCCTTTGCAGTCTCCTTTGCAGTCTCCCTCGCTGTCTCCCTCGCTGTCTCCCTCGCTGTCTCCCTCGCTGTCTCCCTCGCTGTCTCCCTCGCTGTCTCCCTCGCTGTCTCCCTCGCTGTCTCCCTCACTGTCTCCCATGCTGTCTCCCTCGCAGTCTCTCTCGCTGTCTCCCTCGCTGTCTCTCTCGCTGTCTCTCTCGCTGTCTCTCTCGCTGTCTCCCTCGCTGTCTCCCTCGCTGTCTCCCTCGCTGTCTCCCTCGCTGTCTCCCTCGCTGTCTCCCTCGCTGTCTCCCTCGCTGTCTCCCTCGCTGTCTCCCTCGCTGTCTCCCTCGCTGTCTCCCTCACTGTGTCCCTCGCTCTCTCCCTCGCTCTCTCCCTCGCAGTCTCCCTCGCCGTCTCCCTCGCCGTCTCTCTCGCAGTCTCTCTCACTGTCTTCCTCGCAGTTTCTCTCGCTGTCTCGCTCGCTGTCTCCCTCGCTGTCTCGCTCGCTGTCTCCCTCGCTGTCTCCCTCGCTGTCTCCCTCGCTGTCTCCCTCGCTGTCTCCCTCGCTGTCTCCCTCGCTGTCTCCCTCGCTGTCTCCCTCGCTGTCTCCCTAGCAGTCGCTCTCGCAGTCGCTCTCGCAGTCGCTCTCGCTGTCTCCCTCGCTGTCTCCCTCGCTGTCTCCCTCGCTGCCGCCCTCGCTGTCTCCCTAGCAGTCGCTCTGGCAGTCTCTCTCGCTGTCTTCCTCGCTGTGTCCCTCGCCGTCTCTCTCGCCGTCTCTCTCGCAGTCTCTCTCGCAGTCTCTCTCGCAGTCTCTCTCGCAGTCTCTCTCGCAGTCTCTCTCGCAGTCTCTCTCGCAGTCTCTCTCGCAGTCTCTCTCGCAGTCTCTCTCGCAGTCTCTCTCGCAGTCTCTCTCGCAGTCTTCCTCGCAGTTTCTCTCGCTGTCTCCCTCGCTGCCTCCCACGCTGTCTCCCTCGCTGTCTCACGCGATCTCTCTCGCATTCTCTCTCGTTGTCTCCCTTGCAGTCTCTCTCGCTGTGTCCCTCGCAGTCTCTCTCGCAGTCTCTATTGCTGTCTCTATTGCTGTCTCTGTCGCTGTCTCCCTCGCTGTCTCCCTCGCTGCCTCCCTCGCTGCCTCCCTCGCTGCCTCCCTCGCAGTCTCTCTCGAAGTCTCTCTCGCTGTCTCCCTCGCTGTCTCTCTCTCTCTCGCCGTCTCCCTCGCCGTCTTAATCGCTGTCTCCCTCGCATTCTCTCTCGCAGTGTCTCTCGCTGTCTCCCTCGCAGTCTCCCTCGCAGTCTCCCTCGCAGTCTCCCTCGCAGTCTCCCTCGCAGTCTCCCTCGCAGTCTCTCTCGCTGTCTCCCTCGCAGTCTCTCTCGCTGTCTCCCTCACAGTCTCTCTCGCTGTCTCCCTCGCAGTCTCTCTCGAAGTCGCTCTCGCTTTCTCCCTCGCTGTCTCTCTCGCAGTCCTTCTCGCAGTCTCTCTCGCTGTCTCCAGCGCTGTCTCCCTCGCTGTCTCCCTCGCTGTCTCCCTCGCTGTCTCCCTCGCTGTCTCCCTCGCTGTCTCCCTCGCTGTCTCCCTCGCTGTCTCCCTCGCTGTCTCCCTCGCTGTCTCCCTCGCTGTCTCCCTCGCTGTCTCCCTCGCTGTCTCTCTCGCAGTCTCCCTCGCAGTCTCCCTCGCAGTCTCCCTCGCAGTCTCCCTCGCAGTCTCCCTCGCAGTCTCCCTCGCAGTCTCCCTCGCAGTCTCCCTCGCAGTCTCCCTCGCAGTCTCTTTCGCTGTCTCCCTCGCTGTTTCCCTCACAGTCTCTTTCGCTGTCTTGCTCGCAGTCTCCCTCGCAGTCTCCCTCGCAGTCTCCCTCGCAGTCTCTCTCGCAGTCGCTCTCACTTTCTCCCTCGCAGTCCTTCTCGCAGTCCTTCTCGCAGTCCTTCTCGCAGTCCTTCTCGCAGTCTCCCTCGCTGTCTCCCTCGCTGTCTCCCTCGCTGTCTCCCTCGCTGTCTCCCTCGCTGTCTCCCACGCTGTCTCCCTCGCAGTCTCCCTCGCAGTCTCCCTCGCAGTCTCCCTCGCAGTCTCCCTCGCAGTCTCCCTCGCAGTCTCCCTCGCTGTCTCCCTCGCTGTCTCTCTCGCTGTCTCCCTCGCTGTCTCCCTCGCTGTCTCACGCGGTCTCTCTCGCTGTCTCCCTCGCTGTCTCCCTCGCTGTCTCACGCGGTCTCTCTCGCTGTCTCCCTCGCTGTCTCCCTCGCTGTCTCACGCGGTCTCTCTCGCTGTCTCTCTCGCTGTCTCTCTCGCTGTCTCTCTCGCTGTCTCTCTCGCTGTCTCTCGCTGTCTCTCTCGCTGTCTCTCTCGCTGTCTCTCTCGCTGTCTCTCTCGCTGTCTCTCTCGCTGTCTCTCTCGCTGTCACCCTCGCAGTCTCCCTCGCTGTCTCCCTCGCTGTCTCCCTCGCTGTCTCCCTCGCTGTCTCCCTCGCTGTCTCCCTCGCTGTCTCCCTCGCTGTCTCCCTCGCTGTCTCCCTCACTGTGTCCCTCGCTCTCTCCCTCGCTCTCTCCCTCGCTCTCTCCCTCGCCGTCTCCCTCGCAGTCTCTCTCGCTGTCTCCCTCGCAGTTTCTCTCGCAGTTTCTCTCGCCGTCTCCCTCGCCGTCTCCCTCGCCGTCTCCCTCGCTGCGTCCCTCGCTGTCTCCCTCGCTGCCTCCCTCGCTGTCTCCCTAGCAGTCGCTCTCGCAGTCGCTCTCGCAGTCTCTCTCGCTGTCTCCATCGCTGTCTCCCTCGCTGTCTCCCTCGCAGTCTCCCTCGCTGCCTCCCTCGCTGCCTCCCTCGCTGTCTCCCTAGCAGTCGCTCTCGCAGTCTCTCTCGCTGTCTTCCTCGCTGTGTCCCTCGCAGTCTCTCTCGCAGTCTCTCTCGCAGTCTCTCTCGCAGTCTCTCTCGCAGTCTCTCTCGCAGTCTCTCTCGCAGTCTCTCTCGCAGTCTCTCTCGCAGTCTCTCTCGCAGTCTCTCTCGCAGTCTCTCTCGCAGTCTCTCTCGCAGTCTTCCTCGCTGTCTCCCTCGCTGCCTCCCACGCTGTCTCCCTCACTGTCTCACGCGATCTCTCTCGCATTCTCTCTCGTTGTCTCCCTTTGCAGTCTCTCTCGCTGTGTCCCTCGCAGTCTCTCTCGCAGTCTCTATTGCTGTCTCCCTCGCTGTCTCCCTCGCTGTCTCCCTCGCTGTCTCCCTCGCTGTCTCCCTCGCTGTCTCCCTCGCTGTCTCCCTCGCTGTCTCCCTCGCTGTCTCCCTCGCTGTCTCCCTCGCTGTCTCCCTCGCTGCCTCCCTCGCAGTCTCTCTCGAAATCTCTCTCGCTGTCTCCCTCGCTGTCTCCCTCGCTGTCACCCTCGCTGTCTCTCTCGCTGTCTCTCTCGCTCTCTCTCTCGCCGTCTCCCTCGCCGTCTTATTCGCTGTCTCCCTCGCATTCTCTCTCGCAGTGTCTCTCGCTGTCTCCCTCGCAGTCTCCCTCGCAGTCTCTCTCGCTGTCTCCCTCACAGTCTCTCTCGCTGTCTCCCTCGCAGTCTCTCTCGAAGTCGCTCTCGCTTTCTCCCTCGCTTTCTCCCTCGCTGTCTCTCTCGCAGTCCTTCTCGCAGTCCTTCTCGCAGTCTCTCTCGCTGTCTCCCTCGCTGTGTCTCTCGCTGTGTCTCTCGCTGTCTCCCTCGCTGTCTCCCTCGCTGTCTCCCTCGCTGTCTCCCTCGCTGTCTCCCTCGCTGTCTCCCTCGCTCTCTCTCGCAGTCTCTCTCGCAGTCTCTCTCGCTGTCTCTCTCGCTGTCTCTCTCGCTGTCTCTCTCGCTGTCTCTCTCGCTGTCTCCCTCGCTGTGTCCCTCGCTGTGTCCCTCGCAGTCTCTCTCGCAGTCTCCCTCGCTGTCTCCCTCGCTGTCTCCCTCGCTGTCTCCCTCGCTGTCTCCCTCGCTGTCTCCCTCGCTGTCTCCCTCGTCGTCTCCCTCGCCGTCTCCCTTGCAGTCACTCTCTCTGTATCCCCGGCTGTCTCTCTCGCTATCTCCATAGCAGTCTCTCTCACTGCCTCCCTCGCTGTCTCTGTCTCTGTCTCTGTCGCTGTCTCTGTCGCTGTCTCTGTCGCTGTCTCTGTCGCTGTCTCTGTCGCTGTCTCTGTCGCTGTCTCCCTCGCTGTCTCCCTCGCTGTCTCCCTCGCTGTCTCCCTCGCTGTCTCCCTCGCTGTCTCCCTCGCTGTCTCCCTCGCTGTCTCCCTCGCCGTCTCCCTCGCCGTCTCCCTCGCCGTCTCCCTCGCCGTCTCCCTCGCCGTCTCCCTCGCCGTCTCCCTCGCCGTCTCCCTCGCCGTCTCCCTCGCCGTCTCCCTCGCCGTCTCCCTCGCCGTCTCCCTCGCCGTCTCCCTCGCCGTCTCCCTGGCCGTCTCCCTGGCCGTCTCCCTGGCCGTCTCCCTGGCCGTCTCCCTGGCCGTCTCCCTGGCCGTCTCCCTGGCCGTCTCCCTGGCCGTCTCCCTGGCCGTCTCCCTGGCCGTCTCCCTGGCCGTCTCCCTGGCCGTCTCCCTGGCCGTCTCCCTGGCCGTCTCCCTGGCCGTCTCCCTGGCCGTCTCCCTGGCCGTCTCCCTGGCCGTCTCTCTCGCTGTCTCTCTCAATGTACTCTCGCTGTCTCCCTCGCTGTCTCACTCGCTCTATCCCTCGCTGTATCTCTCGCAGTCTCTCTCACAGTCTCTCTCGCTGTCTCCCTCGCAGTCTCTCTCGCTGTCTCTCTCGCCGTCTCTCTCGCCGTCTCTCTCGCCGTCTCTCTCGCCGTCTCTCTCGCCGTCTCTCTCGCCGTCTCTCTCGCCGTCTCTCTCTCCATCTCTCTCGCAGTCTCCCTCGCTGTCTCCCTCGCTGTCTCCCTCGCTGTCTCCCTCGCAGTCTCTCTCGCAGTCTCTCTCGCAGTCTCTCTCGCAGTCTCTCTCGCAGTCTCTCTCGCAGTCTCTCTCGCAGTCTCTCTCGCTGTCCCTCTCGCAGTCTCTCTCGCCGTCTCTCTCGCCGTCTCTCTCGCCGTCTCTCTCGCAGTCTCTCTCGCAGTCTCTCTCGCAGTCTCTCTCGCAGTCTCTCTCGCAGTCTCTCTCGCTGTCCCTCTCGCAGTCTCTCTCGCTGTCCCTCTCGCAGTCTCTCTCGCTGTCCCTCTCGCTGTCCCTCTCGCAGTCTCTCTCGCAGTCTCTCTCGCAGTCTCTCTCGCAGTCTCTCTCGCAGTCTCTCTCGCAGTCTCTCTCGCAGTCTCTCTCGCAGTCTCTCTCGCAGTCTCTCTCGCAGTCTCTCTCGCAGTCTCTCTCGCTGTCTCCCTCGCAGTCTCTCTCGCAGTCTCTCTCGCAGTCTCTCTCGCTGTCTCCCTCGCTTTCTCCCTCGCTGTCTCCCTCGCTGTCTCCCTCGCTGTCTCCCTCGCTGTCTCCCTCGCTGTCTCCCTCGCTGTCTCCCTCGCTGTCTCCCTCGCTGTCTCCCTCGCTGTCTCTCTCGCTGTCTCCCTTGCAGTCTCTCTTGCAGTCTCTCTCGCTGTTTCCCTCGCTGTATCTCTCGCTCTCTCCCTCGCTGTCTCCCTCGCTGTCTCCCTCGCTGTCTCCCTCGCTGTCTCACGCGCTCTCTCTCGCAGTCTCTCTCGCTGTCTCTCTCGCTGTGTCCCTCGCTGTGTCCCTCGCTGTGTCCTTCGCTGTCTCTCTCGCAGTCTCCCTCGCAGTCTCCTTTGCAGTCTCTCTCGCAGTCTCTCTCGCAGTCTTCCTCGCAGTTTCTCTCGCTGTGTCCCTCGCTGCCTCCCACGCTGTCTCACGCGATCTCTCTCGCATTCTCTCTCGTTGTCTCCCTCGCTGTGTCCCTCGCTGTGTCCCTCGCTGTGTCCCTCGCTGTGTCCCTCGCTGTGTCCCTCGCTGTGTCCCTCGCTGTGTCCCTCGCTGTGTCCCTCGCTGTGTCCCTCGCTGTCTCACGCGCTCTCTCTCGCAGTCTCTCTCGCAGTCTCTCTCGCTGTCTCTCTCGCTGTCTCTCTCGCTGTATCTCTCGCTGTCTCCCTCGCTGTCTCCCTCGCTGTCTCACTCGCTGTCTCACGCGCTCTCTCTCGCAGTCTCTCTCGCAGTCTCTCTCGCTGTCTCTCTCGCTGTCTCCCTCGCTGTGTCCCTCGCTGTGTCCCTCGCTGTGTCCCTCGCTGTGTCCCTCGCTGTGTCCCTCGCTGTCTCTCTCGCCGTCTCCCTCGCCGTCTCCCTCGCCGTCTCCCTCGCCGTCTCCCTCGCCGTCTCCCTCGCCGTCTCCCTCGCCGTCTCCCTCGCCGTCTCCCTCTCCGTCTCCCTCTCCGTCTCCCTCGCCGTCTCCCTCGCAGTCACTCTCTCTGTATCCCCGGCTGTCTCTCTCGCTATCTCCATAGCAGTCTCTCTCACTGTCTCTCTCACTGTCTCTGTCTCTGTCTCTGTCGCTGTCTCCCTCGCTGTCTCTCTCAATGTACTCTCGCTGTCTCCCTCGCTGTCTCACTCGCTGTATCTCTCGCAGTCTCTCTCGCAGTCTCTCTCACTGTCTCTCTCGCTATCTCTCTCGCAGTCTCTCTCGCAGTCTCCCTCGCAGTCTCCCTCGCAGTCTCCCTCGCAGTCTCCCTCGCAGTCTCCCTCGCAGTCTCCCTCGCAGTCTCTCTCGCAGTCTCTCTCGCAGTCACTCTCACAGTCTCCCTCGCAGTCTCCCTCGCAGTCTCCCTCGCAGTCTCCCTCGCAGTCTCCCTCGCAGTCTCCCTCGCAGTCTCCCTCGCAGTCTCCCTCGCAGTCTCTCTCGCTGTCTCCCTCGCTGTTTCCCTCACAGTCTCTCTCGCTGTTTCCCTCGCAGTCTCTCTCGAAGTCGCTCTCGCTTTCTCCCTCGCAGTCTCTCTCGCTGTCTCCAGCGCTGTCTCCCTCGCTGTCTCCCTCGCCGTCTCCCTCGCCGTCTCCCTCGCCGTCTCCCTCGCTGTCTCCCTCGCTGTCTCCCTCGCTGTCTCCCTCGCAGTCTCCCTCGCAGTCTCCCTCGCAGTCTCCCTCGCAGTCTCCCTCGCAGTCTCCCTCGCAGTCTCCCTCGCAGTCTCCCTCGCAGTCTCCCTCGCAGTCTCCCTCGCAGTCTCCCTCGCAGTCTCCCTCGCAGTCTCTCTCGCAGTCTCTCTCGCAGTCTCTCTCGCAGTCTCCCTCGCTGTCTCCCTCACAGTCTCTCTCGCTGTCTCCCTTGCAGTCTCCCACACAGTCTCTCACGCTTTCTGCCTCGCTTTCTCCCTCGCAGTCCCTCTCGCAGTCTCTCTCGCTGTCCCTCTCGCAGTCTCTCTCGCTGTCTCCCTCGCAGTCTCTCTCGCTGTCTCTCTCGCTGTCTCTCTCGCTGTCTCTCTCGCTGTCTCTCTCGCTGTCTCTCTCGCTGTCTCTCTCGCTGTCTCTCTCGCTGTCTCTCTCGCTGTCTCTCTCGCTGTCTCTCTCGCTGTCTCTCTCGCTGTCTCTCTCGCTGTCTCTCTCGCTGTCTCTCTCGCTGTCTCCCTCGCTGTTTCCCTCACAGTCTCTTTCGCTGTCTCCCTCGCAGTCTCTCTCACAGTCGCTCTCGCTGTCTCTCTCGCAGTCCTTCTCGCAGTCTCTCTCGCAGTCTCTCTCGCTGTCTCTCTCGCTGTCTCTCTCGCTGTCTCTCTCGCTGTCTCTCTCGCTGTCTCCCTCGCTGTCTCCCTCGCTGTCTCCCTCGCTGTCTCCCTCGCTGTCTCCCTCGCTGTTTCCCTCGCTGTCTCCCTCGCTGTCTCCCTCGCTGTCTCCCACGCTGTCTCCCTCGCTGTCTCCCTCGCTGTCTCCCTCGCTGTCTCCCTCGCTGTCTCCCTCGCAGTCTCCCTCGCAGTCTCCCTCGCAGTCTCTCTCGCTGTCTCCCTCGCTGTCTCCCTCGCTGTCTCCCTCGCTGTCTCCCTCGCTGCCTCCCTCGCTGTCTCCAGCGCTGTCTCCCTCGCTGTCTCCCTCGCTGTCTCCCTCGCTGTCTCCCTCGCTGTCTCCCTCGCTGTCTCCCTCGCTGTCTCCCTCGCTGTCTCCCTCGCTGTCTCCCTCGCTGTCTCCCTCGCTGTCTCCCTCGCTGTCTCCCACGCTGTCTCCCACGCTGTCTCCCTCGCTGTCTCTCTCGCTGTCTCCCTCGCTGTCTCTCTCGCTGTCTCCCTCGCTGTCTCCCTCGCTGTCTCCCTCGCTGTCTCCCTCGCAGTCTCCCTCGCAGTCTCCCTCGCCGTCTCTCCCGCAGTCTCTCCCGCAGTCTCTCCCGCAGTCTCTCTCGCTGTCTTCCTCGCAGTTTCTCTCGCTGTCTCCCTCGCTGTCTCCCTCGCTGTCTCCCTCGCTGCCTCCCTCGCTGTCTCCCTAGCAGTCTCTCTCGCTGTCTCCCTCGCTGTCTCCCTCGCTGTCTCCCTCGTTGTCTCCCTCGCAGTCTCCCTCGCAGTCTCCCTCGCAGTCTCCCTCGCAGTCTCCCTCGCAGTCTCCCTCGCAGTCTCCCTCGCAGTTTCTCTCACTGTCTCCCTCGCTGCCTCCCACGCTGTCTCCCTCGCTGTCTCACGCGATCTCTCTCGCATTCTCTCTCGTTGTCTCCCTTGCAGTCTCTCTCGCTGTGTCCCTGGCAGTCTCTCTCGCAGTCTCTATTGCTGTCTCTGTCGCTGTCTCCCTCGCTGTCTCCCTCGCTGTCTCCCTCGCTGTCTCCCTCGCTGTCTCCCTCGCTGTCTCCCTCGCAGTCTCCCTCGCAGTCTCCCTCGCAGTCTCCCTCGCTGTCTCCCTCGCTGTCTCTCTCGCAGTCTCTCTCGCAGTCTCTCTCGCAGTCTCTCTCGCAGTCTCTCTCGCAGTCTCTCTCGCTGTCTCTCTCGCAGTCTCTCTCGCAGTCTCTCTCGCAGTCTCTCTCGCAGTCTCTCTCGCAGTCTCTCTCGCAGTCTCTCTCGCAGTCTCTCTCGCTGTCCCTCTCGCAGTCTCTCTCGCTGTCCCTCTCGCAGTCTCTCTCGCAGTCTCTCTCGCAGTCTCTCTCGCAGTCTCTCTCGCAGTCTCTCTCGCAGTCTCTCTCGCAGTCTCTCTCGCTGTCTCCCTCGCAGTCTCTCTCGCAGTCTCTCTCGCAGTCTCTCTCGCAGTCTCTCTCGCAGTCTCTCTCGCAGTCTCTCTCGCTGTCTCCCTCGCTTTCTCCCTCGCTGTCTCTCTCGCTGTCTCTCTCGCTGTCCCTCTCGCTGTCCCTCTCGCTGTCCCTCTCGCAGTCTCTCTCGCAGTCTCTCTCGCAGTCTCTCTCGCTGTCCCTCTCGCATTCTCTCTCGCTGTCTCTCTCGCTGTCTCTCTCGCATTCTCTCTCGCTGTCTCCCTCGCTGTCTCCCTCGCTGTCTCCCTCGCTGTCTCCCTCGCTGTCTCCCTCGCTGTCTCCCTCGCTGTCTCCCTCGCTGTCTCCCTCGCTGTCTCCCTCGCTGTCTCCCTCGCTGTCTCCCTCGCTGTCTCCCTCGCTGTCTCCCTTGCAGTCTCTCTTGCAGTCTCTCTCGCTGTTTCCCTCGCTGTATCTCTCGCTCTCTCCCTCGCTGTTTCCCTCACAGTCTCTCTCGCTGTCTCTCTCGCTGTCTCCCTTGCAGTCTCTCTTGCAGTCTCTCTCGCTGTCTCCCTCGCAGTCTCTCTCGCTGTCTCCCTCGCTGTTTCCCTCACAGTCTCTCTCGCTGTCTCCCTCGCAGTCTCTCTCGAAGTCGCTCTCGCTTTCTCCCTCGCTTTCTCCCTCGCTGTCTCTCTCGCAGTCCTTCTCGCAGTCCTTCTCGCAGTCTCTCTCGCTGTCTCCAGCGCTGTCTCCCTCGCTGTCTCCCTCGCTGTCTCCCTCGCTGTCTCCCTCGCTGTCTCCCTCGCTGTCTCCCTCGCTGTCTCCCTCGCTGTCTCCCTCGCTGTCTCCCTCGCTGTCTCCCTCGCTGACTCCCTCGCTGTCTCCCACGCAGTCTCTCTCGCAGTCTCTCTCGCAGTCTCTCTCGCAGTCTCTCTCGCAGTCTCTCTCGCAGTCTCTCTCGCAGTCTCTCTCGCAGTCTCTCTCGCAGTCTCTCTCGCTGTCCCTCTCGCTGTCCCTCTCGCAGTCTCTCTCGCAGTCTCTCTCGCTGTCTCCCTCGCTGTCTCCCTCGCTGTCTCCCTCACTGACTCCCTCGCTGTCTCCCACGCAGTCTCTCTCGCAGTCTCTCTCGCAGTCTCTCTCGCAGTCTCTCTCGCAGTCTCTCTCGCAGTCTCTCTCGCAGTCTCTCTCGCAGTCTCTCTCGCAGTCTCTCTCGCAGTCTCTCTCGCAGTCTCTCTCGCTGTCCCTCTCGCAGTCTCTCTCGCAGTCTCTCTCGCTGTCTCCCTCGCAGTCTCCCTCGCAGTCTCCCTCGCAGTCTCCCTCGCAGTCTCTCTCGCAGTCTCTCTCGCTGTCTCTCTCGCTGTCTCTCTCGCTGTCTCTCTCGCTGTCTGTCTCGCTGTCTCTCTCGCTGTCTCTCTCGCTGTATCTCTCGCTGTCTCTCTCGCAGTCTCCCTCGCAGTCTGCCTCGCAGTCTCCCTCGCTGTCTCTTCCGCTGTCTCCCTCGCTGTTTCCCTCACAGTCTCTTTCGCAGTCTCCCTCGCAGTCTCCCTCGCAGTCTCCCTCGCAGTCTCCCTCGCAGTCTCCCTCGCAGTCTCCCTCGCAGTCTCCCTCGCAGTCTCCCTCGCAGTCTCCCTCGCAGTCTCCCTCGCAGTCGCTCTCACTTTCTCCCTCGCTGTCTCTCTCGCAGTCCTTCTCGCAGTCTCTCTCGCTGTCTCTCTCGCTGTCTCCCTCGCTGTCTCCCTCGCTGTCTCCCTCGCTGTCTCCCTCGCAGTCTCCCTCGCAGTCTCCCTCGCAGTCTCCCTCGCAGTCTCCCTCGCAGTCTCCCTCGCAGTCTCCCTCGCAGTCTCCCTCGCAGTCTCCCTCGCAGTCTCCCTCGCAGTCTCCCTCGCAGTCTCCCTCGCAGTCTCCCTCGCAGTCTCCCTCGCAGTCTCCCTCGCTGTTTCCCTCACAGTCTCTCTCGCTGTCTCCCTCGCAGTCTCTCTCGAAGTCGCGCTCGCTTTCTCCCTCGCTGTCTCTCTCGCAGTCCTTCTCGCAGTCTCTCTCGCTGTCTCCAGCACTGTCTCCCTCGCTGTCTCCCTCGCTGTCTCCCTCGCTGTCTCCCTCGCTGTCTCCCTCGCTGTCTCCCTCGCTGTCTCCCTCGCTGTCTCCCTCGCTGTCTCCCACGCTGTCTCCCACGCTGTCTCCCACGCTGTCTCCCACGCAGTCTCCCTCGCTGTCTCTCTCGCTGTCTCTCTCGCTGTCTCTCTCGCTGTCTCTCTCGCTGTCTCTCTCGCTGTCTCTCTCGCTGTCTCTCTCGCTGTCTCCATCGCTTTCTCCCTCGCTTTCTCCCTCGCTTTCTCCCTCGCTTTCTCCCTCGCTTTCTCCCTCGCTGTCTCTCTCGCTGTCTCTCTCGCTGTCTCTCTCGCCGTCTCTCTCGCTGTCTCCCTTGCAGTCTCTCTTGCAGTCTCTCTCGCTGTCTCCCTCGCTGTGTCTCTCGCTCTCTCCCTCGCTGTCTCACGCGCCCTCTCTCGCAGTCTCTCTCGCAGTCTCTCTCGCAGTCTCTCTCGCTGTCTCCCTCGCTGTCTCCCTCGCTGTCTCCCTCGCTGTCTCCCTCGCTGTCCCCCTCGCTGTCTCCCTCGCTGTCTCCCTCGCCGTCTCCCTCGCCGTCTCCCTCGCCGTCTCCCTCGCCGTCTCCCTCGCCGTCTCCCTCGCCGTCTCCCTCGCCGTCTCCCTCGCCGTCTCCCTCGCAGTCACTCTCTCTGTATCCCCGGCTGTCTCTCTCGCTATCTCCATAGCAGTCTCTCTCACTGTCTCTCTCACTGTCTCTGTCTCTGTCTCTGTCGCTGTCTCCCTCGCTGTCTCTCTCAATGTACTCTCGCTGTCTCCCTCGCTGTCTCACTCGCTGTATCTCTCGCAGTCTCTCTCGCAGTCTCTCTCACTGTCTCTCTCGCTATCTCTCTCGCAGTCTCTCTCGCAGTCTCCCTCGCAGTCTCCCTCGCAGTCTCCCTCGCAGTCTCCCTCGCAGTCTCCCTCGCAGTCTCTCTCGCAGTCTCCCTCGCAGTCTCTCTCGCAGTCTCTCTCGCAGTCACTCTCACAGTCTCCCTCGCAGTCTCCCTCGCAGTCTCCCTCGCAGTCTCCCTCGCAGTCTCCCTCGCAGTCTCCCTCGCAGTCTCCCTCGCAGTCTCCCTCGCAGTCTCCCTCGCAGTCTCCCTCGCAGTCTCCCTCGCAGTCTCTCTCGCTGTCTCCCTCGCTGTTTCCCTCACAGTCTCTCTCGCTGTCTCCCTCGCAGTCTCTCTCGAAGTCGCTCTCGCTTTCTCCCTCGCAGTCTCTCTCGCTGTCTCCAGCGCTGTCTCCCTCGCTGTCTCCCTCGCTGTCTCCCTCGCTGTCTCCCTCGCTGTCTCCCTCGCTGTCTCCCTCGCTGTCTCCCTCGCTGTCTCCCTCGCTGTCTCCCTCGCTGTCTCCCTCGCTGTCTCCCTCGCTGTCTCCCTCGCCGTCTCCCTCGCCGTCTCCCTCGTCGTCTCCCTCGCCGTCTCCCTCGCCGTCTCCCTCGCCGTCTCCCTCGCCGTCTCCCTCGCCGTCTCCCTCGCCGTCTCCCTCGCCGTCTCCCTCGCCGTCTCCCTCGCCGTCTCCCTCGCCGTCTCCCTCGCCGTCTCCCTCGCCGTCTCCCTCGCCGTCTCCCTGGCCGTCTCCCTGGCCGTCTCCCTGGCCGTCTCCCTGGCCGTCTCCCTGGCCGTCTCCCTGGCCGTCTCCCTGGCCGTCTCCCTGGCCGTCTCCCTGGCCGTCTCCCTGGCCGTCTCCCTGGCCGTCTCCCTGGCAGTCTCTCTCGCAGTCTCTCTCAATGTACTCTCGCTGTCTCCCTCGCTGTCTCCCTCGCTGTCTCACTCGCTCTATCCCTCGCTGTATCTCTCGCAGTCTCCCTTGCAGTCTCCCACACAGTCTCTCACGCTTTCTGCCTCGCTTTCTCCCTCGCAGTCCCTCTCGCAGTCTCTCTCGCTGTCCCTCTCGCAGTCTCTCTCGCTGTCTCCCTCGCAGTCTCTCTCGCTGTCTCTCTCGCTGTCTCTCTCGCTGTCTCTCTCGCTGTCTCTCTCGCTGTCTCTCTCGCTGTCTCTCTCGCTGTCTCTCTCGCTGTCTCTCTCGCTGTCTCTCTCGCTGTCTCTCTCGCTGTCTCCCTCGCTGTCTCCCTCGCTGTCTCCCTCGCTGTCTCCCTCGCTGTCTCCCTCGCTGTCTCCCTCGCTGTCTCCCTCGCTGTCTCCCTCGCTGTCTCCCTCGCTGTCTCCCTCGCTGTCTCCCTCGCTGTCTCCCACGCTGTCTCCCTCGCTGTCTCTCTCGCTGTCTCCCTCGCTGTCTCCCTCGCAGTCTCCCTCGCAGTCTCCCTCGCAGTCTCCCTCGCTGTCTCCCTCGCTGTCTCCCTCGCTGTCTCCCTCGCTGTCTCCCTCGCTGTCTCCCTCGCTGTCTCCCTCGCTGTCTCCCTCGCTGTCTCTCTCGCTGTCTCCCTCGCAGTCTCCCTCGCTGTCTCCCTCGCTGTCTCCCTCGCAGTCTCCCTCGCCGTCTCCCTCGCCGTCTCCCTCGCCGTCTCCCTCGCCGTCTCCCTCGCCGTCTCTCCCGCAGTCTCTCCCGCAGTCTCTCCCGCAGTCTCTCTCGCAGTTTCTCTCGCTGTCTCCCTCGCTGTCTCCCTCGCTGTCTCCCTCGCTGCCTCCCTCACAGTCTCTCTCGCTGTTTCCCTCGCAGTCTCTCTCGAAGTCGCTCTCGCTTTCTCCCTCGCAGTCTCTCTCGCTGTCTCCAGCGCTGTCTCCCTCGCTGTCTCCCTCGCTGTCTCCCTCGCTGTCTCCCTCGCTGTCTCCCTCGCTGTCTCCCTCGCTGTCTCCCTCGCTGTCTCCCTCGCTGTCTCCCACGCTGTCTCTCTCGCTGTCTCTCTCGCTGTCTCCCTCGCTGTCTCCCTCGCTGTCTCCCTCGCAGTCTCCCTCGCAGTCTCCCTCGCCGTCTCTCCCGCAGTCTCTCCCGCAGTCTCTCTCGCTGTCTCCCTCGCAGTTTCTCTCGCTGTCTCCCTCGCTGTCTCCCTCGCTGTCTCCCTCGCCGTCTCCCTCGCCGTCTCCCTCGCCGTCTCCCTCGCCGTCTCCCTCGCCGTCTCCCTCGCCGTCTCCCTCGCCGTCTCCCTCGACGTCTCCCTCGCCGTCTCCCTGGCCGTCTCCCTGGCCGTCTCCCTGGCCGTCTCCCTGGCCGTCTCCCTGGCCGTCTCCCTGGCCGTCTCCCTGGCCGTCTCCCTGGCCGTCTCCCTGGCCGTCTCCCTGGCCGTCTCCCTGGCCGTCTCCCTGGCCGTCTCCCTGGCCGTCTCCCTGGCCGTCTCCCTGGCCGTCTCCCTGGCCGTCTCCCTGGCCGTCTCTCTCGCTGTCTCTCTCGCTGTCTCTCTCAATGTACTCTCGCTGTCTCCCTCGCTGTCTCACTCGCTCTATCCCTCGCTGTATCTCTCACAGTCTCTCTCGCTGTCTCCCTCGCAGTCTCTCTCGCTCTCTCCCTCACTGTCTCTCTCGCCGTCTCTCTCGCCGTCTCTCTCGCCGTCTCTCTCTCCATCTCTCTCGCCGTCTCTCTCTCCATCTCTCTCGCAGTCTCCTTTGCAGTCTCTCTCGCAGTCTCTCTCGCAGTCTCTCTCGCAGTCTCTCTCGCAGTCTCTCTCGCAGTCTCTCTCGCAGTCTCTCTCGCAGTCTCTCTCACTGTCCCTCTCGCAGTCTCTCTCGCTGTCTCCCTCGCAGTCTCTCTCGCTCTCTCCCTCACTGTCTCTCTCGCCGTCTCTCTCTCCATCTCTCTCTCCATCTCTCTCGCAGTCTCCTTTGCAGTCTCTCTCGCAGTCTCTCTCGCAGTCTCTCTCGCAGTCTCTCTCGCAGTCTCTCTCGCAGTCTCTCTCGCAGTCTCTCTCGCAGTCTCTCTCGCAGTCTCTCTCGCAGTCTCTCTCGCAGTCTCTCTCGCAGTCTCTCTCGCAGTCCCTCTCGCAGTCTTCCTCGCAGTTTCTCTCGCTGTCTCCCTCGCTGTCACCCTCGCTGTCTCCCTCGCTGTCGCTCTCGCTGTCGCTCTCGCAGTCTCTCTCGCAGTCTCTCTCGCTGTCTCTCTCGCTGTCTCTCTCGCTGTCTCTCTCGCTGTCTCTCTCGCTGTCTCTCTCGCTGTCTCCATCGCTGTCTCCATCGCTGTCTCCCTCGCTGTCTCCCTCGCTGTCTCCCTCGCTGTCTCCCTCGCTGTCTCCCTCGCTGTCTCCCTCGCTGTCTCCCTCGCTGTCTCCCTCGCTGTCTCCCTCGCAGTCTCTCTCGAAGTCTCTCTCGAAGTCTCTCTCGCTGTCTCCCTCGCTCTCTCCCTCGCTCTCTCTCGCAGTGTCTCTCGCTGTATCCCTCGCTGTCTCTCTCGCAGTTTCTCTCGCTTTCTCTCTCGCAGTCTCTCTCGCAGTCTCTCTCGCAGTCTCTCTCGCAGTCTCTCTCGCAGTCTCTCTCGCAGTCTCTCTCGCAGTCTCTCTCGCAGTCTCTCACGCTGTCTCCCTCACAGTCTCTCACGCTGTCTCCCTCACAGTCTCTCTCGCTGTCTCCCTCGCAGTCTCCCTCGCAGTCTCCCTCGCAGTCTCTCTCGCTGTCTCCCTCGCAGTCTCCCTCGCAGTCTCCCTCGCAGTCTCTCTCGCAGTCTCTCTCGCAGTCTCTCTCGCTGTCTCTCTCGCTGTCTCCCTCGCAGTCTCTATCGCTGTCTCTCTCGCAGTCTCTCTCGCAGTCTCTCTCGCTTTCTCCCTCGCTCTCTCCCTCGCAGACTCTCTCACTGTCTCCCTCGTTGTCTCCCTCGCTGTCTCTCTCAGTCTCTCTCTCAGTCTCTCTCTCAGTCTCTCTCTCAGTCTCTCTCTCAGTCTCTCTCGCTGTCTCCCTCGCAGTCTCCCTCGCAGTCTCCCTCGCAGTCTCCCTCGCAGTCTCCCTCGCAGTCTCCCTCGCAGTCTCCCTCGCAGTCTCCCTCGCAGTCTCCCTCGCAGTCTCCCTCGCAGTCTCCCTCGCAGTCTCCCTCGCAGTCTCCCTCGCAGTCTCCCTCGCTGTCTCCCTCGCTGTCTCCCTCGCTGTCTCCCTCGCTGTCTCCCTCGCTGTCTCCCTCGCTGTCTCCCTCGCTGTCTCCCTCGCTGTCTCCCTCGCTGTCTCCCTCTCAGTCTCTCTCTCAGTCTCTCTCTCAGTCTCTATCGCATTCTCTCTCGCTGTCTCCCTCGCACTCTCTGGCTTTCTCTCTCGCTTTCTCTCTCGCAGTCCCTCTCACTGTCTCTCTCGCAGTCTCTCTCGCTGTCTCCCTCACAGTCTCCCTCACAGTCTCCCTCACAGTCTCTCTCGCTGTCTCTCTCGCTGTCTCTCTCGCCGTCTCCCTCGCAGTCTCCCTCGCAGTCTCCCTCGCAGTCTCTCTCGCGGTCTCCCTCGCTGTCTCTCTCGCTCTCTCTCTCGCCGTCGCCCTCGCCATCGCCCTCGCCGTCTCCCTCGCCGTCTCCCTCGCAGTCTCTCTCGCTGTATCCCTCGCTGTCTCTCTCGCTATCTCCCTCACAGTCTCTCTCGCAGTCTCTCTCGCTATCTCCCTCGCTGTCTCTCTCGCTGTCTCCCTTGCAGTCTCCCTCGCAATCTCTCTCGCAGTCTCTCTCGCAGTCTCTCTCGCTTTCTCCCACGCAGTCTCTCTCGCAGTCTCTCTCGCAGTCTCTCTCGCAGTCTCTCTCGCAGTCTCTCTCGCAGTCTCTCTCGCAGTCTGCCTCGCAGTTTCTCTCGCTGTCTCCCTCGCTGTCTCCCTCGCTGTCTCCCTCGCTGTCTCCCTCGCTGTCTCCCTCGCTGTCTCCCTCGCTGTCTCCCTCGCTGTCTCCCTCGCAGTCTCCCTCGCTGTCTCTCTCGCAGTCTCTCTCGCAGTCTCTCTCGCAGTCTCTCTCGCAGTCTCTCTCGCAGTCTCTCTCGCAGTCTCTCTCGCTGTCTCTCTCGCAGTCTCTCTCGCAGTCTCTCTCGCAGTCTCTCTCGCAGTCTCTCTCGCTGTTCCTCTCGCAGTCCCTCTCGCAGTCTCTCTCGCTGTCTCTCTCGCAGTGTCTCTCGCAGTCTCTCTCGCTGTCTCTCTCACAGTCTCTCTCGCAGTCTCTCTCGCTGTCTCTCTCGCTGTCTCTCTCGCAGTCTCTCTCGCAGTCTCTCTCGCAGTCTCTCTCGCAGTCTCTCTCGCAGTCTCTCTCGCAGTCTCTCTCGCAGTCTCTCTCGCTGTCTCTCTCGCAGTCTCTCTCGCAGTCTCTCTCGCAGTCTCTCTCGCTGTCCCTCTCGCAGTCTCTCTCGCTGTCTCTCTCGCAGTCTCTCTCGCTGTCTCTCTCGCAGTCTCTCTCGCAGTCTCTCTCGCAGTCTCTCTCGCTGTCTCCCTCGCTGTCTCCCTCGCTGTCTCCCTCGCTGTCTCCCTCGCAGTCTCTCTCGCTGTCTCCCTCGCTGTCTCCCTCGCTGTCTCCCTCGCTGTCTCCCTCGCTGTCACCCTCGCTGTCTCCCTCGCTGTCTCCCTCGCTGTCTCCCTCGCTGTCTCCCTCGCTGTCTCCCTCGCTGTCTTCCTCGCAGTTTCTCTCGCTGTCTCCCTCGCTGTCTCCCTCGCTGTCTCCCTCGCTGTCTCCCTCGCTGTCTCCCTAGCAGTCGCCCTCGCAGTCTCTCTCGCTGTCTCCCTCGCTGTCTCCCTCGCTGTCTCCCTCGCTGTCTCCCTCGCTGTCTCCCTCGCTGTCTCCCTCGCTGTCTCCCTCGCTGTCTCCCTCGCTGTCTCCCTCGCTGCCTCCCTCGCAGTCTCTCTCGAAGTTTCTCTCGCTGTCTCCCTCGCTCGCTCCCTCGCCCTCTCTCTCGCCCTCTCTCTCGCCCTCTCTCTCGCCGTCTCCCTCGCAGTCTCTCTCGCAGTGTCTCTCGCTGTATCCCTCGCAGTCTCCCTCGCAGTCTCCCTCGCAGTCTCTCTCGCAGTCTCTCTCGCTGTCTCTCTCGCAGTCTCTCTCGCAGTCTCTCTCGCAGTCTCTCTCGCTGTCTCCCTCACAGTCTCCCTCGTAGTCTCTCTCACAGTCTCTCTCGCAGTCTCTCTCGCTGTCTCCCTCGCAGTCTCTCTCGCAGTCTCTCTTGCTTTCTCCCTCGCTCTCTCCCTCGCAGACTCTCTCGCTGTCTCCCTCGCTGTCTCCCTCGCTGTCTCCCTCGCTGTCTCCCTCGCTGTCTCCCTCACTGTCTCTCTCAGTCTCTCTCTCAGTCTCTCTCTCAGTCTCTCTCTCAGTCTCCCTCGCAGTCTCCCTCGCAGTCTCCCTCGCAGTCTCCCTCGCAGTCTCCCTCGCAGTCTCCCTCGCAGTCTCCCTCGCAGTCTCCCTCGCAGTCTCCCTCGCAGTCTCCCTCGCAGTCTCCCTCGAAGTCTCCCTCGAAGTCTCCCTCGAAGTCACCCTGGATGTCTCTCTCGCAGTCTCTCTCGCAGTCTCTCTCGCAGTCTCTCTCGCAGTCTCTCTCGCAGTCTCTCTCGCAGTCTCTCTCGCAGTCTCTCTCGCAGTCTCTCTCGCAGTCTCTCTCGCAGTCTCTCTCGCAGTCTCTCTCGCATTCTCTTTCGCTGTCTCTCTCGATGTCTCTCTCGATGTATCTCTCGATGTCTCTCTCGATGTCTCTCTCGATGTCTCTCTCGATGTCTCTCTCGATGTCTCTCTCGATGTCTCTCTCGATGTCTCTCTCGATGTCTCCCTCGCTGTCTCCCTCGCTGTCTCCCTCGCTGTCTCCCTCGCTGTCTCCCTCGCTGTCTCCCTCTGAGTCTCCCTCTGAGTCTCCCTCTGAGTCTCCCTCTGAGTCTCCCTCTGAGTCTCCCTCTGAGTCTCCCTCTGAGTCTCCCTCTGAGTCTCCCTCTGAGTCTCCCTCTGAGTCTCCCTCTCAGTCTCCCTCTCAGTCTCCCTCTGAGTCTCCCTCTCAGTCTCCCTCTCAGTCTGCCTCTCAGTCTCCCTCTCAGTCTCCCTCTCAGTCTCCCTCTCAGTCTCCCTCTCAGTCTCCCTCTCAGTCTCCCTCTCAGTCTCCCTCTCAGTCTCCCTCTCAGTCTCCCTCTCAGTCTCCCTCTCAGTCTCCCTCTCAGTCTCCCTCTCAGTCTCCCTCTCAGTCTCCCTCTCAGTCTCCCTCTCAGTCTCCCTCGCAGTCCCACTCGCTGTCCCTCTCGCTGTCCCTCTCGCTGTCCCTCTCGCAGTCCCCCTCGCAGTCCCCCTCGCAGTCTCACTCGCCGTCTCTCTCGCCTTCTCCCTCGCCGTCGCCCTCGCCGTCGCCCTCGCCGTCGCCCTCGCCGTCGCCCTCGCCGTCTCCCTCGCCGTCTCCCTCGCCGTCTCCCTCGCCGTCTCCCTCGCCGTCTCCCTCGCCGTCTCCCTCGCAGTCTCCCTCGCAGTCTCCCTCGCCGTCTCTCTCGCCGTCTCCCTCGCCGTCTCCCTCGCAGTCACTCTCGCTGTCTCTCTCGCTGTCTCTCTCGTTGTCTCCCTCGCAGTCTCCCTCGCTGCCTCCCTCGCTGCCTCCCTCGCTGCCTCCCTCGCTGTCTCCCTCGCTGTCTCGCGCGATCTCTCTCGCAGTCTCTCTCGCAGTCTCTCTCGCAGTCTCTCTCGCAGTCTCTCTCGCAGTCTCTCTCGCTGTCTCTCTCGCAGTCTCTCTCGCAGTCTCTCTCGCAGTCTCTCTCGCTGTCACCCTCGCTGTCTCCCTCGCTGTCTCCCTCGCAGTCCCTCTCGCAGTCCCTCTCGCAGTCTCCCTCGCAGTCTCCCTCGCAGTCTCCCTCGCAGTCTCCCTCGCAGTCTCCCTCGCAGTCTCCCTCGCTGTCTCCCTCGCTGTCTCCCTCGCTGTCTCCCTCGCATTCTCTCTCGTTGTCTACCTCGCAGTCTCTCTCGCTGTGTCCCTCGCAGTCTCTCTCACAGTCTCTGTCGCTGTCTCTGTCGCTGTCTCTGTCGCTGTCTCTGTCGCTGTCTCTGTCGCTGTCTCCGTCGCTGTCTCCCTCGCTGTCTCCCTCGCTGTCTCCCTCGCTGTCTCCCTCGCTGTCTCCCTCGCTGTCTCCCTCGCTGTCTCCCTCGCTGTCTCCCTCGCTGTCTCCCTCGCTGTCTCCCTCGCTGTCTCCCTCGCTGTCTCCCTCGCTGTCTCCCTCGCTGTCTCCCTCGCTGTCTCTCTCGCTGTCTCTCTCGCTGTCTCTCTCGCTGTCTCTCTCGCTGTCTCTCTCGCTGTCTCCCTCGCTGTCTCCCTCGCTGTCTCCCTCGCTGTCTCCCTCGCCGTCTCCCTCGCCGTCTCCCTCGCCGTCTACCTCGCCGTCTACCTCGCCGTCTCCCTCGCCGTCTCCCTCGCCGTCTCCCTCGCCGTCTCCCTCGCC
This sequence comes from Heterodontus francisci, assembly GCF_036365525.1. Classification (NCBI taxonomy): domain Eukaryota; kingdom Metazoa; phylum Chordata; class Chondrichthyes; order Heterodontiformes; family Heterodontidae; genus Heterodontus; species Heterodontus francisci. The sequence continues at coordinate 28,051 of NW_027141670.1, forward strand.
GTCTCCCTCGCCGTCTCCCTCGCCGTCTCCCTCGCCGTCTCCCTCGCCGTCTCTCTCGCCGTCTCCCTCGCCGTCTCCCTCCCCGTCTCCCTCGCCGTCTCATTCGCCGTCTCCCTCGCATTCTCTCTCGCAGTGTCTCTCGCTGTATCCCTCGCTGTCTCTCTCGCTATCTCCATAGCATTCTCTCTCGCTGTCTCCCTCCAAGTCACCCTGGATGTCTCTCTCGCATTCTCTCTCGATGTCTCTCTCGATGTCTCTCTCGTTGTCTCTCTCGTTGTCTCCCTCGCTGTCTCCCTCTCAGTCTCCCTCTCAGTCTCTCTCTCAGTCTCTCTCGCATTCTCTCTCGCTGTCTCCCTCGCTGTCTCCCTCGCACTCTCTGGCTTTCTCTCTCGCTTTCTCTCTCGCAGTCCCTCTCGCAGTCCCTCTCGCAGTCCCTCTCGCAGTCCCTCTCGCAGTCCCTCTCGCAGTTCCTCTCGCAGTCCCTCTCGCAGTCCCTCTCGCAGTCCCTCTCGCAGTCCCTCTCGCAGTCCCTCTCGCAGTCCCTCTCGCAGTCTCTCTCGCAGTCTCTCTCGCTGTCTCCCTCACAGTCTCCCTCACAGTCTCTCTCGCTGTCTCTCTCGCCGTCTCCCTCGCAGTCTCTCTCAAAGTCTCTCTCGCCGTCTCCCTCGCCGTCTCCCTCGCCGTCTCCCTCGCTGTCTCTCTCGCTGTATCCCTCGCTGTCTCTCTCGCTATCTCCATAGCAGTCTCTCTCGCAGTCTCCCTCACAGTCTCCCTCGCTGTCTCCCTCACAGTCTCTCTTGCAGTCTCTCTCGCAGTCTCTCTCGCTATCTCCCTCGCTATCTCCCTCGCTGTCTCTCTCGCTGTATCTCTCGCTGTCTCCCTTGCAGTCTCCCTCGCAGTCTCTCTCGCTTTCTCCCTCGCTTTCTCCCTCGCAGTCTCTCTCGCTTTCTCCCTCGCAGTCTCCCTCACAGTCTCTCTCGCAGTCTCTCTCGCTATCTCCCTCGCTGTCTCTCTCGCTGTCTCTCTCGCTGTCTCCCTTGCAGTCTCCCTTGCAGTCTCCCTTGCAGTCTCCCTCGCAGTCTCTCTCGCAGTCTCTCTCGCAGTCTCTCTCGCTTTCTCCCACGCAGTCTCTCTCGCAGTCTCTCTCGCAGTCTCTCTCGCAGTCTCTCTCGCAGTCTCTCTCGCAGTCTCTCTCGCAGTCTCTCTCGCAGTCTCTCTCGCAGTCTCTCTCGCAGTCTCTCTCGCAGTCTCTCTCGCAGTCTCTCTCGCAGTCTTCCTCGCAGTTTCTCTCGCTGTCTCCCTCGCTGTCTCCCTCGCTGTCTCCCTCGCTGTCTCCCTCGCTATCTCCCTCGCTGTCTCGCGCGATCTCTCTCGCATTCTCTCTCGTTGTCTCCCTCGCAGTGTCTCTCGCTGTATCCCTCGCTGTCTCTCACGCTATCTCCATAGCATTCTCTCTCGCTGTTTCTCTCGCTTTCTCCCTCGCAGTCTCTCTCGCTGTCTCTCTCGCAGTCTCTCTCGCAGTCTCTCTCGCTGTCTCCCTCGCAGTCTCTCTCGCTGTCTCCCTCGCAGTCTCTCTCGCTGTCTCCCTCGCAGTCTCTCTCGCTGTCTCCCTCGCAGTCTCTCTCGCTTTCTCCCTCGCTCTCTCCCTCGCAGACTCTCTCGCAGACTCTCTCACTGTCTCCCTCGCAGTCTCCCTCGCAGTCTCCCTCGCAGTCTCCCTCGCAGTCTCCCTCGCAGTCTCCCTCGCTGTCTCCCTCGCTGTCTCCCTCGCTGTCTCCCTCGCAGTCTCTCTCGCAGTCTCTCTCGCAGTCTCTCTCGCAGTCTCTCTCGCAGTCTCTCTCGCAGTCTCTCTCGCAGTCTCTCTCGCAGTCTCTCTCGCAGTCTCTCTCGCAGTCTCTCTCGCAGTCTCTCTCGCAGTCTTCCTCGCAGTTTCTCTCGCTGTCTCCCTCGCTGTCTCCCTCGCTGTCTCCCTCGCTGTCTCTCTCGCTGTCTCTCTCGCATTCTCTCTCGCATTCTCTCTCGCAGTCTCCCTCGCAGTCTCCCTCGCAGTCTCTTTCGCTGTCTCCCTCGCTGTTTCCCTCAGAGTCTCTTTCGCTGTCTCCCTCGCAGTCTCCCTCGCAGTCTCTCTCGCAGTCGCTCTCACTTTCTCCCTCGCTGTCTCTCTCGCAGTCTCTCTCGCAGTCTCTCTCGCAGTCTCTCTCGCAGTCTCTCTCGCAGTCTCTCTCGCAGTCTCTCTCGCAGTCTCTCTCGCAGTCTTCCTCGCAGTTTCTCTCGCTGTCTCCCTCGCTGTCTCCCTCGCTGTCTCCCTCGCTGTCTCTCTCGCTGTCTCTCTCGCATTCTCTCTCGCATTCTCTCTCGCAGTCTCCCTCGCAGTCTCCCTCGCAGTCTCTTTCGCTGTCTCCCTCGCTGTTTCCCTCAGAGTCTCTTTCGCTGTCTCCCTCGCAGTCTCCCTCGCAGTCTCTCTCGCAGTCGCTCTCACTTTCTCCCTCGCTGTCTCTCTCGCAGTCTCTCTCGCTGTCTCCCTCGCTGTCTCCCTCGCTATCTCCCTCGCTGTCTCTCTTGCAGTCTCCCTCGCAGTCTCCCTCGCAGTCTCTCTCGCTTTCTCCCTCGCAGTCTCTCTCGCAGTCTCTCTCGCAGTCTCTCTCGCAGTCTCTCTCGCAGTCTCTCTCGCAGTCTCTCTCGCAGTCTCTCTCGCAGTCTCTCTCGCTTTCTCCCTCGCAGTCTCTCTCGCAGTCTCTCTCGCAGTCTCTCTCGCAGTCTCTCTCGCAGTCTCTCTCGCAGTCTCTCTCGCTATCTCCCTCGCTGTCTCTCTCGCTGTCTCCCTTGCAGTCTCCCTCGCTGTATCTCTCACAGTCTCTCTCGCTGTCTCTCTCGCTGTCTCTCTCGCTGTCTCCCTCGCAGTCTCTCTCGCTTTCTCCCTCGCTGTCTCTCTCGCCGTCTCTCTCGCCGTCTCTCTCGCCGTCTCTCTCGCAGTCTCTCTCGCAGTCTCTCTCGCAGTCTCTCTCGCTGTCCCTCTCGCAGTCTCTCTCGCTGTCCCTCTCGCAGTCTCTCTCGCAGTCTCCTTTGCATTCTCTCTCGCTGTCTCTCTCGCTGTCTCCCACGCTGTCTCCCTCGCAGTCTCTCTCGCAGTCTCTCTCGCTTTCTCCCTCGCTTTCTCCCTCGCTGTCTCTCTCGCTGTCTCTCTCGCTGTCTCTCTCGCTGTCTCTCTCGCTGTCTCTCTCGCTGTCTCCCTCGCAGTCTCTCTCGCTGTCTCCCTCGCTGTCTCCCTCGCTGTCTCCCTCGCTGTCTCCCTCGCTGTGTCCCTCGCTCTCTCCCTCACTGTCTCCCTCGCCATCTCTCTCGCAGTCTCTCTCGCTGTCTTCCTCGCAGTTTCTCTCGCTGTCTCCCTCGCTGTCTCCCTCGCTGTCTCCCTAGCAGTCGCTCTCGTAGTCTCTCTCGCTGACTCCCTCGCAGTTTCTCTCACTGTCTCCCTCGCTGTCACCCTCGCTGTCTCCCTCGCTGTCTCCCTAGCAGTCGCTCTCGCAGTCTCTCTCGCTGTCTCTCTCGCTGTCTCCCTCGCTGTCTCCCTCGCTGTCTCCCTCGCTGTCTCCCTCGCTGCCTCCCTCGCTGCCTCCCTCGCAGTCTCTCCCGAAGTCTCTCTCGAAGTCTCCCTCGCTCTCTCCCTCGCTCTCTCCCTCGCTCTCTCCCTCGCTCTCTCCCTCGCCGTCTCCCTCGCAGTCTCTCTCGCAGTGTCTCTCGCTGTATCCCTCGCTGTCTCTCTCGCAGTCTCTCTCGCTTTCTCCCTCACTCTCTCCCTCACTCTCTCCCTCGCTGTCTCCCTCGCTCTCTCTCTCGCTCTCTCTCTCGCTCTCTCTCTCGCTCTCTCACTCGCTCTCTCCCTCGCCGTCTCCCTCTCCGTCTCCCTCGCCGTCTCCCTCGCCGTCTGAATCGCTGTCTCCCTCGCATTCTCTCTCGCAGTGTCCCTCACAGTCTCCCTCGCTGTCTCCCTCACAGTCTCTCTCGCAGTCTCTCTCGCAGTCTCTCTCGCAGTCTCCCTCGCTGTCTCCCTCGCTGTCTCCCTCGCTATCTCCCTCGCTATCTCCCTCGCTGTCTCTCTTGCAGTCTCCCTCGCAGTCTCCCTCGCAGTCTCTCTCGCTTTCTCCCTCGCAGTCTCTCTCGCAGTCTCTCTCGCAGTCTCTCTCGCTTTCTCCCTCGCAGTCTCTCTCGCAGTCTCTCTCGCAGTCTCTCTCGCAGTCTCTCTCGCAGTCTGCCTCGCAGTTTCTCTCGCTGTCTCCCTCGCTGTCTCCCTCGCTGTCTCCCTCGCTGTCTCCCTCGCGGTCTCCCTCGCGGTCTCCCTCGCGGTCTCCCTCGCTGTCTCCCTCGCTGTCTCCCTCGCTGTCTCCCTCGCTGTCTCTCTCGCCGTCTCCCTCGCAACTCTCTCGAAGTCTCTCTCGCCGTCTCCCTCGCCGTCTCCCTCGCCGTCTCCCTCGCAGTCACTCTCGCAGTCTCTCTCGCTGTATCCCTCGCTGTCTCTCTCGCTATCTCCATAGCAGTCTCTCTCGCAGTCTCCCTCACAGTCTCTCTCGCAGTCTCTCTCGCTATCTCCCTCGCTGTCTCTCTCGCTGTCTCCCTTGCAGTCTCTCTCGCAGTCTCTCTCGCAGTCTCTCTCGCAGTCTGCCTCGCAGTTTCTCTCGCTGTCTCCCTCGCTGTCTCCCTCGCTGTCTCCCTCGCTGTCTCCCTCGCGGTCTCCCTCGCGGTCTCCCTCGCGGTCTCCCTCGCTGTCTCCCTCGCTGTCTCCCTCGCTGTCTCCCTCGCTGTCTCTCTCGCCGTCTCCCTCGCAACTCTCTCGAAGTCTCTCTCGCCGTCTCCCTCGCCGTCTCCCTCGCCGTCTCCCTCGCAGTCACTCTCGCAGTCTCTCTCGCTGTATCCCTCGCTGTCTCTCTCGCTATCTCCATAGCAGTCTCTCTCGCAGTCTCCCTCACAGTCTCTCTCGCAGTCTCTCTCGCTATCTCCCTCGCTGTCTCTCTCGCTGTCTCCCTTGCAGTCTCTCTCGCTGTCTCTCTCGCTGTCTCTCTCGCTGTCTCCCTCGCAGTCTCTCTCGCTCTCTCCCTCACTGTCTCTCTCTCCGTCTCTCTCGCCGTCTCTCTCTCCATCTCTCTCGCCGTCTCTCTCTCCATCTCTCTCGCAGTCTCCTTTGCAGTCTCTCTCGCATTCTCTCTCGCTGTCTCTCTCGCTGTCTCCCACGCTGTCTCCCACGCTGTCTCCCTCGCAGTCTCTCTCGCAGTCTCTCTCGCTGTCTCCCTCGCTGTCTCCCTCGCTGTCTCTCTCGCTGTCTCTCTCGCTGTCTCTCTCGCTGTCTCCCTCGCAGTCTCTCTCGCTGTCTCCCTCGCTGTCTCCCTCGCTGTCTCCCTCGCTGTCTCCCTCGCTGTGTCCCTCGCTCTCTCCCTCACTGTCTCCCTCGCCGTCTCTCTCGCAGTCTCTCTCGCTGTCTTCCTCGCAGTTTCTCTCGCTGTCTCCCTCGCTGTCACCCTCGCTGTCTCCCTCGCTGTCTCCCTAGCAGTCGCTCTCGTAGTCTCTCTCGCTGACTCCCTTGCAGTTTCTCTCACTGTCTCCCTCGCTGTCACCCTCGCTGTCACCCTCGCTGTCACCCTCGCTGTCACCCTCGCTGTCTCCCTCGCAGTCTCTCTCGCAGTCTCTCTCGCTGTCTTCCTCGCAGTTTCTCTCGCTGTCTCCCTCGCTGTCACCCTCGCTGTCTCCCTCGCTGTCTCCCTAGCAGTCGCTCTCGTAGTCTCTCTCGCTGACTCCCTTGCAGTTTCTCTCACTGTCTCCCTCGCTGTCACCCTCGCTGTCTCCCTCGCTGTCTCCCTAGCAGTCGCTCTCGCAGTCGCTCTCGCTGTCTCTCTCGCTGTCTCCCTCGCTGTCTCCCTCGCTGTCTCCCTCGCTGTCTCCCTCGCTGTCTCCCTCGCTGTCTCCCTCGCTGTCTCCCTCGCTGTCTCCCTCGCTGTCTCCCTCGCTGTCTCCCTCGCTGCCTCCCTCGCTGCCTCCCTCGCTGTCTCCCTCGCTGTCTCCCTCGCTGCCTCCCTCGCAGTCTCTCTCGAAGTCTCTCTCGAAGTCTCCCTCGCTCTCTCCCTCGCTCTCTCCCTCGCTCTCTCCCTCGCTCTCTCCCTCGCTCTCTCCCTCGCTCTCTCCCTCGCTCTCTCCCTCGCCGTCTCCCTCGCAGTCTCTCTCGCAGTGTCTCTCGCTGTATCCCTCGCTGTCTCTCTCGCAGTTTCTCTCGCTTTCTCCCTCACAGTCTCTCTCGCTGTCTCCCTCGCAGTCTCTCTCGCAGTCTCTCTCGCAGTCTCTCTCGCAGTCTCTCTCGCTGTCTCCCTCGCTGTCTCCCTCACAGTCTCTCTCGCTGTCTCCCTCGCAGTCTCTCTCACAGTCTCTCTCGCAGTCTCTCTCGCTGTCTTCCTCGCAGTCTCTATCGCTGTCTCCCTCGCAGTCTCCCTCGCAGTCTCCCTCGCAGTCTCCCTCGCAGTCTCCCGCGCAGTCTCTCTCGCTTTCTCCCTCGCTCTCTCCCTCGCAGACTCTCTCACTGTCTCCCTCGCTGTCTCCCTCGTTGTCTCCCTCGTTGTCTCCCTCGTTGTCTCTCTCAGTCTCTCTCTCAGTCTCTCTCGCTGTCTCCCTCGCAGTCTCCCTCGCAGTCTCCCTCGCAGTCTCCCTCGCAGTCTCCCTCGCAGTCTCCCTCGCAGTCTCCCTCGCAGTCTCCCTCGCAGTCTCCCTCGCAGTCTCCCTCGCTGTCTCCCTCGCTGTCTCCCTCGCTGTCTCCCTCGCTGTCTCCCTCTCAGTCTCTCTCTCAGTCTCTCTCTCAGTCTCTATCGCAATCTCTCTCGCTGTCTCCCTCGCTGTCTCCCTCGCACTCTCTGGCTTTCTCTCTCGCTTTCTCTCTCGCAGTCCCTCTCACTGTCTCTCTCGCAGTCTCTCTCGCAGTCTCTCTCGCAGTCTCTCTCGCAGTCTCTCTCGCAGTCTCTCTCGCTGTCTCTCTCGCAGTCTCTCTCGCTGTCTCTCTCGCTGTCTCTCTCGCTGTCTCCCTCACAGTCTCTCTCGCTGTCTCTCTCGCTGTCTCTCTCGCCGTCTCCCTCGCAGTCTCTCTCGAAGTCTCTCTCGCTGTCTCCCTCACAGTCTCTCTCGCTGTCTCTCTCGCTGTCTCTCTCGCCGTCTCCCTCACAGTCTCTCTCGCTGTCTCTCTCGCCGTCTCCCTCGCCGTCTCCCTCGCAGTCACTCTCGCAGTCTCTCTCGCTGTATCCCTCGCTGTCTCTCTCGCTATCTCCATAGCAGTCTCTCTCGCAGTCTCTCTCGCAGTCTCTCTCGCAGTCTCTCTCGCAGTCTCTCTCGCAGTCTCTCTCGCAGTCTCTCTCGCTATCTCCCTCGCTGTCTCTCTCGCTGTCTCCCTTGCAGTCTCCCTTGCAGTCTCCCTTGCAGTCTCCCTTGCAGTCTCCCTCGCAGTCTCTCTCGCAGTCTCTCTCGCAGTCTCTCTCGCAGTCTCTCTCGCTTTCTCCCACGCAGTCTCTCTCGCAGTCTCTCTCGCAGTCTCTCTCGCAGTCTCTCTCGCAGTCTCTCTCGAAGTCTCTCTCGCAGTCTCTCTCGCAGTCTCTCTCGCAGTCTTCCTCGCAGTTTCTCTCGCTGTCTCCCTCGCTGTCTCCCTCGCTGTCTCCCTCGCTGTCTCCCTCGCTATCTCCCTCGCTGTCTCCCTCGCTGTCTCCCTCGCTGTCTCCCTCGCTGTCTCACGCGATCTCTCTCGCATTCTCTCTCGTTGTCTCCCTCGCAGTCTCTCTCGCTGTGTCCCTCGCAGTCTCTCTCACAGTCTCTGTCGCTGACTCTGTCGCTGTCTCCCTCGCTGTCTCCCTCGCTGTCTCCCTCGCTGTCTCCCTCGCTGTCTCCCTCGCTGTCTCCCTCGCTGTCTCCCTCGCTGTCTCCCTCGCTGTCTCCCTCGCTGTCTCCCTCGCTGTCTCCCTCGCTGTCTCCCTCGCTGTCTCCCTCGCTGTCTCTCTCGCAGTCTCTCTCGCAGTCTCTCTCGCAGTCTCTCTCGCAGTCTCTCTCGCAGTCTCTCTCGCAGTCTCTCTCGCAGTCTCTCTCGCAGTCTCTCTCGCAGTCTCTCTCGCAGTCTCTCTCGCTGTCCCTCTCGCAGTCTCTCTCGCTGTCTCTCTCGCAGTCTCTCTCGCTGTCTCTCTCGCAGTCTCTCTCGCTGTCTCCCTCGCTTTCTCCCTCGCTGTCTCTCTCGCTGTCTCTCTCGCTGTCTCTCTCGCTGTCTCCCTCGCTGTCTCCCTCGCAGTCTCTCTCGCAGTCTCTCTCGCAGTCTCTCTCGCAGTCTCTCTCGCAGTCTCTCTCGCAGTCTCTCTCGCAGTCTCTCTCGCTGTCTCTCTCGCAGTCTCTCTCGCAGTCTCTCTCGCAGTCTCTCTCGCAGTCTCTCTCGCAGTCTCTCTCGCAGTCTCTCTCGCAGTCTCTCTCGCTGTCCCTCTCGCAGTCTCTCTCGCTGTCTCTCTCGCAGTCTCTCTCGCAGTCTCTCTCGCAGTCTCTCTCGCAGTCTCTCTCGCTGTCTCCCTCGCTTTCTCCCTCGCTGTCTCTCTCGCTGTCTCCCTCGCTGTCTCTCTCGCTGTCTCCCTCGCTGTCTCCCTCGCAGTCTCTCTCGCTGTCTCTCTCGCTGTCTCCCTCGCTGTCTCCCTCGCTGTCTCCCTCGCTGTCTCCCTCGCTGTCTCCCTCGCTGTCTCCCTCGCTGTCTCCCTCGCTGTCTCCCTCGCTGTCTCACTCGCTGTGTCCCTCGCTCTCTCCCTCGCTGTCTCCCTCGCTGTCTTCCTCGCAGTTTCTCTCGCTGTCTCCCTCGCTGTCTCCCTAGCAGTCGCTCTCGCTGTCTCCCTCGCTGTCTCCCTCGCTGTCTCCCTCGCTGTCTCCCTCGCTGCCTCCCTCGCTGCCTCCCTCGCAGTCTCTCTCGAAGTCTCTCTCGCTGTCTCCCTCGCTCTCTCCCTCGCTCTCTCTCTCGCCGTCTCCCTCGCAGTCTCTCTCGCAGTGTCTCTCGCTGTATCCCTCGCTGTCTCTCTCGCAGTTTCTCTCGCTTTCTCCCTCACAGTCTCTCTCGCTGTCTCTCTCGCAGTCTCTCTCGCAGTCTCTCTCGCAGTCTCTCTCGCAGTCTCTCTCGCAGTCTCTCTCGCAGTCTCTCTCGCAGTCTCTCTCGCAGTCTCTCTCGCTGTCTCCCTCGCAGTCTCTCTCGCTGTCTCCCTCGCAGTCTCTCTCGCAGTCTCTCTCGCAGTCTCTCTCGCTGTCTCCCTCGCAGTCTCTATCGCTGTGTCCCTCGCAGTCTCTATCGCTGTCTCCCTCGCAGTCTCCCTCGCAGTCTCCCTCGCAGTCTCCCTCGCAGTCTCTCTCGCAGTCTCTCTCGCTTTCTCCCTCGCTCTCTCCCTCGCAGACTCTCTCGCTGTCTCCCTCGCTGTCTCCCTCGCTGTCTCCCTCAGTCTCTCTCTCAGTCTCTCTCTCAGTCTCTCTCTCAGTCTCTCTCGCTGTCTCTCTCGCTGTCTCCCTCGCAGTCTCCCTCGAAGTCTCCCTCGAAGTCACCCTGGATGTCTCTCTCGCAGTCTCTCTCGCTGTCTCTCTCGCTGTCTCTCTCGCTGTCTCTCTCGCTGTCTCTCTCGCAGTCTCTCTCGCAGTCTCTCTCGCATTCTCTTTCGCTGTCTCTTTCGCTGTCTCTCTCGATGTCTCTCTCGATGTCTCCCTCGCTGTCTCCCTCGCTGTCTCCCTCGCTGTCTCCCTCTCAGTCTCCCTCTCAGTCTCTCTCTCAGTCTCTCTCTCAGTCTCTCTCTCAGTCTCTCTCGCTTTCTCTCTCGCTTTCTCTCTCGCAGTCCCTCTCACTGTCTCTCTCGCAGTCTCTCTCGCTGTCTCCCTCACAGTCTCCCTCACAGTCTCTCTCGCTGTCTCTCTCGCCGTCTCCCTCGCAGTCTCTCTCGAAGTCTCTCTCGCTGTCTCCCTCGCTGTCTCTCTCGCTTTCTCCCTCGCTGTCTCCCTCACAGTCTCCCTCACAGTCTCTCTCGCTGTCTCTCTCGCCGTCTCCCTCGCAGTCTCTCTCGAAGTCTCTCTCGCTGTCTCCCTCGCTGTCTCTCTCGCTTTCTCCCGCGCAGTCTCCCGCGCAGTCTCCCGCGCAGTCTCCCGCGCAGTCTCCCGCGCAGTCTCCCGCGCAGTCTCCCGCGCAGTCTCCCGCGCAGTCTCCCGCGCAGTCTCCCGCGCAGTCTCCCGCGCAGTCTCCCGCGCAGTCTCCCGCGCAGTCTCCCGCGCAGTCTCCCGCGCAGTCTCCCGCGCAGTCTCCCGAGCAGTCTCCCGCGCAGTCTCCCGCGCAGTCTCCCTCGCAGTCTCCCTCGCAGTCTCCCTCGCAGTCTCGCTCGCTGTCTCTCTCGCTGTCTCTCTCGCTGTCTCTCTCGCTGTCTCCCTCGCCGTCTCCCTCGCCGTCTCTCTCGCCGTCTCTCTCGCCGTCTCCCTCGAAGTCACCCTGGATGTCTCTCTCGCATTCTCTCTCGATGTCTCTCTCGATGTCTCTCTCGTTGTCTCCCTCGCTGTAACCCTCACAGTCTCTCTCGCTGCCTCTCTCGCTGTCTCTCTCGCCGTCTCTCTCGCCGTCTCCCTCGCAGTCTCTCTCGAAGTCTCTCTCGCCGTCGCCCTCGCCGTCTCCCTCGCCGTCTCCCTCGCCGTCTCCCTCGCCGTCTCCCTCGCCGTCTCCCTCGCCGTCTCCCTCGCCGTCTCCCTCGCCGTCTCCCTCGCCGTCTCCCTCGCCGTCTCCCTCGCCGTCTCCCTCGCCGTCTCCCTCGCCGTCTCCCTCGCCGTCTCCCTCGCCGTCTCCCTCGCCGTCTCCCTCGCCGTCTCCCTCGCCGTCTCCCTCGCCGTCTCCCTCGCCGTCTCCCTCGCCGTCTCCCTCGCAGTCTCTCTCGCTGTCTCTCTCGCTGTCTCCCTCGCAGTCACTCTCGCTCTCTCCCTCACTGTCTCTCTCGCCGTCTCTCTCGCCGTCTCTCTCTCCATCTCTCTCGCCGTCTCTCTCTCCATCTCTCTCGCAGTCTCTCTCTCCATCTCTCTCGCAGTCTCCTTTGCAGTCTCTCTCGCAGTCTCTCTCGCAGTCTCTCTCGCTGTCCCTCTCGCAGTCTTTCTCGCAGTCTCCTTTGCATTCTCTCTCGCTGTCTCTCTCGCTGTCTCCCACGCTGTCTCCCTCGCAGTCTCCCTCGCAGTCTCTCTCGCAGTCTCTCTCGCTGTCTCTCTCGCTGTCTCTCTCGCTGTCTCTCTCGCTGTCTCTCTCGCTGTCTCTCTCGCTGTCTCTCTCGCTGTCTCTCTCGCTGTCTCTCTCGCTGTCTCTCTCGCTGTCTCTCTCGTAGTCTCTCTCGCTGTCTCTCTCGCTGTCTCTCTCGCTGTCTCTCTCGCTGTCTCTCTCGCTGTCTCTCTCGCTGTCTCTCTCGCTGTCTCCCTCGCAGTCTCTCTCGCTGTCTCCCTCGCTGTCTCCCTCGCTGTCTCCCTCGCTGTGTCCCTCGCTCTCTCCCTCGCCGTCTCTCTCGCAGTCTCTCTCGCTGTCTTCCTCGCAGTTTCTCTCGCTGTTTCCCTCGCTGTCACCCTCGCTGTCTCCCTCGCTGTCTCCCTAGCAGTCGCTCTCGTAGTCTCTCTCGCTGACTCCCTCGCAGTTTCTCTCACTGTCTCCCTCGCTGTCACCCTCGCTGTCTCCCTCGCTGTCTCCCTAGCAGTCGCTCTCGCAGTCTCCCTCGCTGTCTCTCTCGCTGTCTCCCTCGCTGTCTCCCTCACAGTCTCTCTCGCTGTCTCCCTCACAGTCTCTCTCGCAGTCTCTCTCGCAGTCTCCCTCGCTGTCTCCCTCACAGTCTCTCTCGCTGTCTCCCTCGCAGTCTCTCTCACAGTCTCTCTCGCAGTCTCTCTCGCAGTCTCTCTCGCTGTCTTCCTCGCAGTCTCTATCGCTGTCTCCCTCGCAGTCTCCCTCGCAGTCTCCCTCGCAGTCTCCCTCGCAGTCTCTCTCGCAGTCTCTCTCGCTTTCTCCCTCGCTCTCTCCCTCGCAGACTCTCTCACTGTCTCCCTCGCTGTCTCCCTCGTTGTCTCCCTCGTTGTCTCCCTCGTTGTCTCCCTCGCTGTCTCTCTCAGTCTCTCTCTCAGTCTCTCTCGCTGTCTCCCTCGCAGTCTCCCTCGCAGTCTCCCTCGCAGTCTCCCTCGCAGTCTCCCTCGCAGTCTCCCTCGCAGTCTCCCTCGCAGTCTCCCTCGCAGTCTCCCTCGCAGTCTCCCTCGCAGTCTCCCTCGATGTCTCCCTCGATGTCTCCCTCGCTGTCTCCCTCGCTGTCTCCCTCGCTGTCTCCCTCGCTGTCTCCCTCTCAGTCTCTCTCTCAGTCTCTATCGCATTCTCTCTCGCTGTCTCCCTCGCTGTCTCCCTCGCACTCTCTGGCTTTCTCTCTCGCTTTCTCTCTCGCAGTCCCTCTCACTGTCTCTCTCGCAGTCTCTCTCGCATTCTCTCTCGCTGTCTCTCTCACAGTCTCCCTCACAGTCTCTCTCGCTGTCTCTCTCGCTGTCTCTCTCGCCGTCTCCCTCGCAGTCTCTCTCGAAGTCTCTCTCGCTGTCTCCCTCGCTGTCTCTCTCGCTGTCTCTCTCGCTCTCTCTCTCGCCGTCGCCATCGCCGTCTCCCTCGCCGTCTCCCTCGCCGTCTCCCTCGCCGTCTCCCTCGCAGTCACTCTCGCAGTCTCTCTCGCTGTATCCCTCGCTGTCTCTCTCGCTATCTCCATAGCAGTCTCTCTCGCAGTCTCCCTCACAGTCTCCCTCGCAGTCTCTCTCGCAGTCTCTCTCGCAGTCTCTCTCGCTATCTCCCTCGCTGTCTCTCTCGCTGTCTCCCTTGCAGTCTCCCTTGCAGTCTCCCTTGCAGTCTCCCTCGCAGTCTCCCTCGCAGTCTCTCTCGCAGTCTCTCTCGCAGTCTCTCTCGCTTTCTCCCACGCAGTCTCTCTCGCAGTCTCTCTCGCAGTCTCTCTCGCAGTCTCTCTCGCAGTCTCTCTCGCAGTCTCTCTCGCAGTCTCTCTCGCAGTCTCTCTCGCAGTCTCTCTCGCAGTCTCTCTCGCAGTCTCTCTCGCAGTCTCTCTCGCAGTCTCTCTCGCAGTCTCTCTCGCAGTCTCTCTCGCAGTCTCTCTCGCAGTCTCTCTCGCAGTCTCTCTCGCAGTCTTCCTCGCAGTTTCTCTCGCTGTCTCCCTCGCTGTCTCCCTCGCTGTCTCCCTCGCTATCTCCCTCGCTGTCTCCCTCGCTGTCTCACGCGATCTCTCTCGCATTCTCTCTCGTTGTCTCCCTCGCAGTCTCTCTCGCTGTGTCCCTCGCAGTCTCTCTCGCTGTCCCTCTCGCAGTCTCTCTCGCTGTCTCTCTCGCAGTCTCTCTCGCTGTCTCTCTCGCAGTCTCTCTCACAGTCTCTGTCGCTGTCTCTGTCGCTGTCTCTGTCGCTGTCTCTGTCGCTGTCTCTGTCGCTGTCTCCCTCGCTGTCTCCCTCGCTGTCTCCCTCGCTGTCTCCCTCGCAGTCTCTCTCGCAGTCTCTCTCGCAGTCTCTCTCGCAGTCTCTCTCGCAGTCTCTCTCGCTGTCCCTCTCGCAGTCTCTCTCGCTGTCTCTCTCGCATTCTCTCTCGCAGTCTCTCTCGCTGTCTCTCTCGCAGTCTCTCTCGCTGTCTCCCTCGCTTTCTCCCTCGCTGTCTCTCTCGCTGTCTCTCTCGCTGTCTCTCTCGCTGTCTCTCTCGCTGTCTCTCTCGCTGTCTCTCTCGCTGTCTCTCTCGCTGTCTCCCTCGCAGTCTCCCTCGCAGTCTCTCTCGCAGTCTCTCTCGCAGTCTCTCGCAGTCTCTCTCGCAGTCTCTCTCGCAGTCTCTCTCGCAGTCTCTCTCGCTGTCTCTCTCGCTGTCTCTCTCGCAGTCTCTCTCGCAGTCTCTCTCGCTGTCCCTCGCTTTCTCCCTCGCTTTCTCCCTCGCTGTCTCTCTCGCTGTCTCTCTCGCTGTCTCTCTCGCTGTCTCTCTCGCTGTCTCTCTCGCTGTCTCCCTCGCAGTCTCTCTCGCTGTCTCTCTCGCTGTCTCCCTCGCTGTCTCCCTCGCTGTCTCCCTCGCTGTCTCCCTCGCTGTCTCCCTCGCTGTCTCCCTCGCTGTCTCCCTCGCTGTCTCACTCGCTGTCTCCCTCGCTGTCTCCCTCGCTGTGTCCCTCGCTGTGTCCCTCGCTCTCTCCCTCGCTGTCTCCCTCGCTGTCTTCCTCGCAGTTTCTCTCGCTGTCTCCCTCGCTGTCTCCCTCGCTGTCTCCCTCGCTGTCTCCCTCGCTGTCTCCCTCGCTGTCTCCCTCGCTGTCACCCTCGCTGTCACCCTCGCTGTCACCCTCGCTGTCACCCTCGCTGTCACCCTCGCTGTCTCCCTCGCTGTCTCCCTCGCAGTCTCTCTCGCAGTCTCTCTCGCAGTCTCTCTCGCTGTCTCCCTCGCAGTCTCTATCGCTGTCTCTATCGCTGTCTCCCTCGCAGTCTCTCTCGCTTTCTCCCTCGCTCTCTCCCTCGCAGACTCTCTCGCTGTCTCCCTCGCTGTCTCCCTCGCTGTCTCCCTCGCTGTCTCCCTCGCTGTCTCTCTCAGTCTCTCTCTCAGTCTCTCTCTCAGTCTCTCTCTCAGTCTCTCTCTCAGTCTCTCTCTCAGTCTCTCTCGCTGTCTCTCTCGCTGTCTCCCTCGAAGTCTCCCTCGAAGTCACCCTGGATGTCTCTCTCGCAGTCTCTCTCGCTGTCTCTCTCGCAGTCTCTCTCGCAGTCTCTCTCGCATTCTCTTTCGCTGTCTCTCTCGATGTCTCCCTCGCTGTCTCCCTCGCTGTCTCCCTCGCTGTCTCCCTCGCTGTCTCCCTCGCTGTCTCCCTCGCTGTCTCCCTCTCAGTCTCCCTCTCAGTCTCTCTCTCAGTCTCTCTCTCAGTCTCTCTCTCAGTCTCTCTCGCATTCTCTCTCGCATTCTCTCTCGCTGTCTCCCTCGCTGTCTCCCTCGCACTCTCTGGCTTTCTCTCTCGCTTTCTCTCTCGCAGTCCCTCTCACTGTCTCTCTCGCAGTCTCTCTCGCTGTCTCCCTCACAGTCTCCCTCACAGTCTCCCTCACAGTCTCTCTCGCTGTCTCTCTCGCCGTCTCCCTCGCAGTCTCTCTCGAAGTCTCTCTCGCTGTCTCTCTCGCTGTCTCCCTCGCTGTCTCTCTCGCCGTCTCTCTCGCCGTCGCCCTCGCCGTCTCCCTCGCCGTCTCCCTCGCCGTCTCCCTCGCCGTCTCCCTCGCAGTCTCTCTCGCTATCTCCATAGCAGTCTCTCTCGCAGTCTCCCTCACAGTCTCTCTCGCAGTCTCTCTCGCTGTCTCTCTCGCTGTCTCTCTCGCTGTCTCCCTTGCAGTCTCCCTCGCAGTCTCTCTCGCAGTCTCTCTCGCAGTCTCTCTCGCAGTCTCTCTCGCAGTCTCTCTCGCAGTCTCTCTCGCTGTCTCTCTCGCTGTCTCTCTCGCTATCTCCCTCGCTGTCTCCCTCGCTGTCTCGCGAGATCTCTCTCGCATTCTCTCTCGTTGTCTCCCTCGCAGTCTCTCTCGCTGTGTCCCTCGCAGTCTCTCTCACAGTCTCTGTCGCTGTCTCTGTCGCTGTCTCTGTCGCTGTCTCTGTCGCTGTCTCTGTCGCTGTCTCTGTCGCTGTCTCTGTCGCTGTCTCTGTCGCTGTCTCTGTCGCTGTCTCCCTCGCTGTCTCCCTCGCTGTCTCCCTCGCTGCCTCCCTCGCTGCCTCCCTCGCAGTCTCTCTCGCAGTCTCTCTCGCAGTCTCTCTCGCAGTCTCTCTCGCAGTCTCTCTCGCTGTCTCCCTCGCTGTCTCCCTCGCTGTCTCCCTCGCTGTCTCCCTCGCTGTCTCCCTCGCTGTCTCCCTCGCTGTCTCCCTCGCTGTCTCCCTCGCTGTCTCCCTCGCTGTCTCCCTCGCTGTCTCCCTCGCTCACTCTCTCGCTCTCTCTCTCGCTCTCTCTCTCGCCGTCTCAATCGCTGTCTCCCTCGCATTCTCTCTCGCAGTGTCTCTCGCTGTATCCCTCGCTGTCTCTCTCGCTATCTCCATAGCAGTCTCTCTCGCAGTTTCTCTCGCTTTCTCCCTCGCAGTCTCTCTCGCTGTCTCTCTCGCTGTCTCTCTCGCAGTCTCTCTCGCTGTCTCTCTCGCTGTCTCCCTCGCAGTCCCTCTCGCAGTCCCTCTCGCTGTCTCCCTCGCAGTCTCCCTCGCAGTCTCTCTCGCAGTCTCTCTCGCAGTCTCTCTCGCAGTCTCTCTCGCTGTCTCCCTCGCAGTCTCTCTCGCAGTCTCTCTCGCTGTCTCTCTCGCTGTCTCTCTCGCTGTCTCCCTCGCAGTCTCTATCGCTGTCTCCCTCGCAGTCTCCCTCGCAGTCTCCCTCGCAGTCTCTCTCGCAGTCTCCCTCGCAGTCTCTCTCGCAGTCTCTCTCGCAGTCTCTCTCGCAGTCTCTCTCGCAGTCTCTCTCGCAGTCTCTCTCGCAGTCTCTCTCGCAGTCTCTCTCGCTTTCTCCCTCGCTCTCTCCCTCGCAGACTCTCTCGCAGACTCTCTCGCTGTCTCCCGCGCAGTCTCCCGCGCAGTCTCCCGCGCAGTCTCCCGCGCAGTCTCCCGCGCAGTCTCCCGCGCAGTCTCCCGCGCAGTCTCCCGCGCAGTCTCCCGCGCAGTCTCCCGCGCAGTCTCCCGCGCAGTCTCCCGCGCAGTCTCCCGCGCAGTCTCCCGCGCAGTCTCCCGCGCAGTCTCCCGCGCAGTCTCCCGCGCAGTCTCCCGCGCAGTCTCCCGCGCAGTCTCCCGCGCAGTCTCCCGCGCAGTCTCCCGCGCAGTCTCCCGCGCAGTCTCCCGCGCAGTCTCCCGCGCAGTCTCCCGCGCAGTCTCCCGCGCAGTCTCCCGCGCAGTCTCCCGCGCTGTCTCCCGCGCTGTCTCCCTCGCTGTCTCCCTCGAAGTCACCCTGGATGTCTCTCTCGCATTCTCTCTCGATGTCTCTCTCGATGTCTCTCTCGTTGTCTCCCTCGCTGTAACCCTCACAGTCTCTCTCGCTGCCTCTCTCGCTGTCTCTCTCGCCGTCTCTCTCGCCGTCTCTCTCGCCGTCTCCCTCGCAGTCTCTCTCGAAGTCTCTCTCGCTCTCTCTCTCGCCGTCGCCCTCGCCGTCTCCCTCGCCGTCTCCCTCGCCGTCTCCCTCGCCGTCTCCCTCGCAGTCACTCTCGCAGTCTCTCTCGCTGTATCCCTCGCTGTCTCTCTCGCTATCTCCATAGCAGTCTCTCTCGCAGTCTCCCTCACAGTCTCCCTCACAGTCTCCCTCGCTGTCTCCCTCGCAGTCTCTCTCGCAGTCTCTCTCGCAGTCTCTCTCGCAGTCTCTCTCGCAGTCTCTCTCGCAGTCTCTCTCGCAGTCTCTCTCGCAGTCTCCCTCGCAGTCTCCCTCGCTATCTCCCTCGCTGTCTCTCTCGTTGTGTCCCTCGCAGTCTCTCTCGCTTTCTCCCTCGCAGTCTCTCTCGCAGTCTCTCTCGCAGTCTCTCTCGCAGTCTCTCTCGCAGTCTCTCTCGCTTTCTCCCTCGCAGTCTCTCTCGCAGTCTCTCTCGCAGTCTCTCTCGCAGTCTTCCTCGCAGTTTCTCTCGCTGTCTCCCTCGCTGTCTCCCTCGCAGTCTCCCTCGCAGTCTCCCTCGCAGTCTCCCTCGCTGTCTCCCTCGCTGTCTCCCTCGCTGTCTCCCTCGCTGTCTCCCTCGCTGTCTCCCTCGCTGTCTCCCTCGCTGTCTCCCTCGCTGTCTCCCTCGTTGTCTCCCTCGCTGTCTCCCTCGCTGTCTCACGCGATCTCTCTCGCATTCTCTCTCGTTGTCTACCTCGCAGTCTCTCTCGCTGTGTCCCTCGCAGTCTCTCTCACAGTCTCTGTCGCTGTCTCTGTCGCTGTCTCTGTCGCTGTCTCTGTCGCTGTCTCTGTCGCTGTCTCTGTCGCTGTCTCTGTCGCTGTCGCTGTCTCTGTCGCTGTCTCCCTCGCTGTCTCCCTCGCAGTCTCTCTCGCAGTCTCTCTCGCAGTCTCTCTCGCAGTCTCTCTCGAAGTCTCTCTCGAAGTCTCTCTCGAAGTCTCTCTCGCTGTCTCTCTCGCTGTCTCTCTCGCTGTCTCTCTCGCTGTCTCTCTCGCTGTCTCTCTCGCTGTCTCTCTCGCTGTCTCCCTCGCTGTCTCCCTCGCTGTCTCCCTCGCTGTCTCCCTCGCTGTCTCCCTCGCTGTCTCCCTCGCTGTCTCCCTCGCTGACTCCCTCGCTCTCTCTCTCGCCGTCTCCCTCGCCGTCTCCCTCGCCGTCTCCCTCGCCGTCTCAATCGCTGTCTCCCTCGCATTCTCTCTCGCAGTGTCTCTCGCTGTCTCTCTCGCTATCTCCATAGCATTCTCTCTCGCTGTTTCTCTCGCTTTCTCCCTCGCAGTCCCTCTCGCTGTCTCCCTCGCAGTCTCTCTCGCTGTCTCCCTCGCAGTCTCTCTCGCTGTCTCCCTCGCAGTCTCTATCGCTGTCTCCCTCGCAGTCTCCCTCGCAGTCTCCCTCGCTTTCTCCCTCGCTTTCTCCCTCGCTTTCTCCCTCGCTCTCTCCCTCGCAGACTCTCTCGCAGACTCTCTCGCAGACTCTCTCGCTGTCTCCCTCGCAGTCTCCCTCGCTGTCTCCCTCGCTGTCTCCCTCGCTGTCTCCCTCGCAGTCTCCCTCGCAGTCTCCCTCGCAGTCTCCCTCGCAGTCTCCCTCGCTGTCTCCCTCGCTGTCTCCCTCGCTGTCTCCCTCGCAGTCTCCCTCGCAGTCTCTCTCGCAGTCTCTCTCGCAGTCTCTCTCGCTTTCTCCCTCGCTCTCTCCCTCGCAGACTCTCTCGCTGTCTCCCTCGCAGTCTCCCGCGCAGTCTCCCGCGCAGTCTCCCGCGCAGTCTCCCGCGCAGTCTCCCGCGCAGTCTCCCGCGCAGTCTCCCGCGCAGTCTCCCGCGCAGTCTCCCGCGCAGTCTCCCGCGCAGTCTCCCGCGCAGTCTCCCGCGCAGTCTCCCGCGCAGTCTCCCGCGCAGTCTCCCGCGCAGTCTCCCTCGCAGTCTCCCGCGCAGTCTCCCTCGCAGTCTCCCTCGCAGTCTCCCTCTCAGTCTCCCTCGCAGTCTCCCTCGCAGTCTCCCTCGCTGTCTCCCTCGCTGTCTCCCTCGCTGTCTCCCTCGCTGTCTCCCTCGCTGTCTCCCTCGCTGTCTCTCTCGCTGTCTCCCTCGAAGTCACCCTGGATGTCTCTCTCGCATTCTCTCTCGATGTCTCTCTCGATGTCTCTCTCGTTGTCTCCCTCGCTGTCTCCCTCACAGTCTCTCTCGCTGCCTCTCTCGCTGTCTCTCTCGCCGTCTCCCTCGCAGTCTCCCTCGCAGTCTCTCTCGAAGTCTCTCTCGCTCTCTCTCTCGCCGTCGCCCTCGCCGTCTCCCTCGCCGTCTCCCTCGCCGTCTCCCTCGCCGTCTCCCTCGCAGTCACTCTCGCAGTCTCTCTCGCTGTATCCCTCGCTGTCTCTCTCGCTATCTCCATAGCAGTCACTCTCGCAGTCTCTCTCGCTGTCTCCCTCACAGTCTCCCTCGCTGTCTCCCTCGCAGTCTCTCTCGCAGTCTCTCTCGCAGTCTCTCTCGCAGTCTCTCTCGCAGTCTCTCTCGCAGTCTCTCTCGCAGTCTCTCTCGCTGTCTCTCTCGCTATCTCTCTCGCTATCTCTCTCGCTGTCTCTCTCGCTGTCTCTCTCGCTGTCTCTCTCGCTGTCTCTCTCGCTGTCTCTCTCGCTGTCTCTCTCGCTGTCTCTCTCGCTGTCTCCCTCGCTGTCTCCCTCGCTGTCTCCCTCGCTGACTCCCTCGCTCTCTCTCTCGCCGTCTCCCTCGCCGTCTCCCTCGCCGTCTCCCTCGCCGTCTCAATCGCTGTCTCCCTCGCATTCTCTCTCGCAGTGTCTCTCGCTGTATCCCTCGCTGTCTCTCTCGCTATCTCCATAGCATTCTCTCTCGCTGTTTCTCTCGCTTTCTCCCTCGCAGTCTCTCTCGCTGTCTCCCTCGCAGTCTCTCTCGCTGTCTCCCTCGCAGTCTCTCTCGCTGTCTCCCTCGCTGTCTCCCTCGCAGTCTCTCTCGCAGTCTCTCTCGCAGTCTCTCTCGCAGTCTCTCTCGCAGTCTCTCTCGCAGTCTCTCTCGCAGTCTCTCTCGCTGTCTCCCTCGCTGTCTCCCTCGCTGTCTCCCTCGCTGTCTCCCTCGCTGACTCCCTCGCTCTCTCTCTCGCCGTCTCCCTCGCCGTCTCCCTCGCCGTCTCCCTCGCCGTCTCAATCGCCGTCTCCCTCGCATTCTCTCTCGCAGTGTCTCTCGCTGTATCCCTCGCTGTCTCTCTCGCTATCTCCATAGCATTCTCTCTCGCTGTTTCTCTCGCTTTCTCCCTCGCAGTCTCTCTCGCTGTCTCCCTCGCAGTCTCTCTCGCTGTCTCCCTCGCAGTCTCTCTCGCTGTCTCCCTCGCAGTCTCTCTCGCTGTCTCCCTCGCAGTCTCTATCGCTGTCTCCCTCGCTGTCTCCCTCGCAGTCTCTCTCGCTTTCTCCCTCGCTTTCTCCCTCGCTCTCTCCCTCGCAGACTCCCTCGCAGACTCTCTCGCTGTCTCCCTCGCAGTCTCCCTCGCAGTCTCCCTCGCAGTCTCCCTCGCAGTCTCCCTCGCAGTCTCCCTCGCTGTCTCCCTCGCTGTCTCCCTCGCTGTCTCCCTCGCTGTCTCCCTCGCTGTCTCCCTCGCTGTCTCCCTCGCTGTCTCCCTCGCTGTCTCCCTCGCAGTCTCCCTCGCAGTCTCCCTCGCAGTCTCCCTCGCTGTCTCCCTCGCTGTCTCCCTCGCTGTCTCCCTCGCTGTCTCCCTCGCTGTCTCCCTCGCTGTCTCCCTCGCTGTCTCCCTCGCTGTCTACCTCGCAGTCTCTCTCGCAGTCTCTCTCGCAGTCTCTCTCGCAGTCTCTCTCGCAGTCTCTCTCGCTTTCTCCCTCGCAGACTCTCTCGCTGTCTCCCGCGCAGTCTCCCGCGCAGTCTCCCGCGCAGTCTCCCGCGCAGTCTCCCGCGCAGTCTCCCGCGCAGTCTCCCGCGCAGTCTCCCGCGCAGTCTCCCGCGCAGTCTCCCGCGCAGTCTCCCGCGCAGTCTCCCGCGCAGTCTCCCGCGCAGCCTCCCGCGCAGCCTCCCGCGCAGCCTCCCGCGCAGTCTCCCTCGCTGTCTCCCTCGCTGTCTCCCTCGCTGTCTCCCTCGATGTCACCCTGGATGTCTCTCTCGCATTCTCTCTCGCTGTCTCTCTCGATGTCTCTCTCGTTGTCTCCCTCGCTGTCTCCCTCACAGTCTCTCTCGCTGTCTCTCTCGCTGTCTCTCTCGCCGTCTCTCTCGCCGTCTCCCTCGAAGTCTCTCTCGCTCTCTCTCTCGCCGTCGCCCTCGCCGTCGCCCTCGCCGTCTCCCTCGCCGTCTCCCTCGCCGGCTCCCTCGCAGTCACTCTCGCAGTCTCTCTCGCTGTATCCCTCGCTGTCTCTCTCGCTATCTCCATAGCAGTCTCTCTCGCAGTCTCCCTCACAGTCTCCCTCGCTGTCTCCCTCGCAGTCTCTCTCGCAGTCTCCCTCGCAGTCTCCCTCGCAGTCTCCCTCGCAGTCTCCCTCGCAGTCTCCCTCGCAGTCTCCCTCGCAGTCTCCCTCGCAGTCTCCCTCGCTGTCTCCCTCGCTGTCTCTCTCGCTGTCTCCCTCGCAGTCTCTCTCGCTTTCTCCCTCGCAGTCTCTCTCGCTTTCTCCCTCGCAGTCTCTCTCGCAGTCTCTCTCGCAGTCTCTCTCGCAGTCTCTCTCGCAGTCTCTCTCGCAGTCTCTCTCGCAGTCTCTCTCGCAGTCTCTCTCGCAGTCTCTCTCGCAGTCTCTCTCGCAGTCTCTCTCGCAGTCTCTCTCGCAGTCTCTCTCGCAGTCTCTCTCGCTTTCTCCCTCGCAGTCTCTCTCGCAGTCTCTCTCGTAGTCTCCCTCGCAGTTTCTCTCGCTGTCTCCCTCGCTGTCTCCCTCGCTGTCTCCCTCGCAGTCTCCCTCGCAGTCTCCCTCGCAGTCTCCCTCGCAGTCTCCCTCGCAGTCTCCCTCGCAGTCTCCCTCGCAGTCTCCCTCGCAGTCTCCCTCGCAGTCTCCCTCGCAGTCTCCCTCGCAGTCTCCCTCGCAGTCTCCCTCGCAGTCTCCCTCGCTGTCTCTCTCGCTGTCTCCCTCGCTGTCTCTCTCGCTGTCTCCCTCGCTGTCTCCCTCGCAGTCTCCCTCGCAGTCTCCCTCGCAGTCTCCCTCGCTGTCTCCCTCGCTGTCTCCCTCGCTGTCTCCCTCGCTGTCTCCCTCGCTGTCTCCCTCGCTGTCTCCCTCGCTGTCTCCCTCGCTGTCTCCCTCGCTGTCTCACGCGATCTCTCTCGCATTCTCTCTCGTTGTCTACCTCGCAGTCTCTATCGCTGTGTCCCTCGCAGTCTCTCTCACAGTCTCTCTCACAGTCTCTGTCGCTGTCTCTGTCGCTGTCTCTGTCGCTGTCTCTGTCGCTGTCTCTGTCGCTGTCTCTGTCGCTGTCTCCGTCGCTGTCTCCCTCGCTGTCTCCCTCGCTGTCTCCCTCGCCGTCGCCCTCGCCGTCTCCCTCGCCGTCTCCCTCGCCGTCTCCCTCGCCGTCTCCCTCGCAGTCACTCTCGCAGTCTCTCTCGCTGTATCCCTCGCTGTCTCTCTCGCTATCTCCATAGCAGTCTCTCTCGCAGTCTCCCTCACAGTCTCCCTCACAGTCTCCCTCGCTGTCTCCCTCGCAGTCTCTCTCGCAGTCTCTCTCGCAGTCTCTCTCGCAGTCTCCCTCGCAGTCTCCCTCGCTATCTCCCTCGCTGTCTCTCTCGTTGTCTCCCTCGCAGTCTCTCTCGCTTTCTCCCTCGCAGTCTCTCTCGCAGTCTCTCTCGCAGTCTCTCTCGCAGTCTCTCTCGCAGTCTCTCTCGCAGTCTCTCTCGCAGTCTCTCTCGCAGTCTCTCTCGCTTTCTCCCTCGCAGTCTCTCTCGCAGTCTCTCTCGCAGTCTCTCTCGTAGTCTCCCTCGCAGTTTCTCTCGCTGTCTCCCTCGCTGTCTCCCTCGCTGTCTCCCTCGCTGTCTCCCTCGCTGTCTCCCTCGCAGTCTCCCTCGCAGTCTCCCTCGCAGTCTCCCTCGCAGTCTCCCTCGCAGTCTCCCTCGCAGTCTCCCTCGCAGTCTCCCTCGCAGTCTCCCTCGCTGTCTCCCTCGCTGTCTCCCTCGCAGTCTCCCTCGCTGTCTCCCTCGCTGTCTCCCTCGCTGTCTCCCTCGCTGTCTCCCTCGCTGTCTCCCTCGCTGTCTCCCTCGCTGTCTCCCTCGCTGTCTCCCTCGCTGTCTCCCTCGCTGTCTCCCTCGCTGTCTCCCTCGATGTCTCACGCGATGTCTCACGCGATGTCTCACGCGATCTCTCTCGCATTCTCTCTCGTTGTCTACC
The DNA here is from genome assembly GCF_036365525.1 of Heterodontus francisci. Taxonomy (NCBI): domain Eukaryota; kingdom Metazoa; phylum Chordata; class Chondrichthyes; order Heterodontiformes; family Heterodontidae; genus Heterodontus; species Heterodontus francisci. Next base: position 51,488 of record NW_027141670.1, read on the forward strand.
TCGCAGTCTCTATCGCTGTGTCCCTCGCAGTCTCTCTCACAGTCTCTCTCACAGTCTCTGTCGCTGTCTCTGTCGCTGTCTCCGTCGCTGTCTCCGTCGCTGTCTCCGTCGCTGTCTCCGTCGCTGTCTCCCTCGCTGTCTCCCTCGCTGTCTCCCTCGCTGTCTCCCTCGCAGTCTCTCTCGAAGTCTCTCTCGCAGACTCTCTCGCTGTCTCCCTCGCTGTCTCCCTCGCAGTCTCCCGCGCAGTCTCCCGCGCAGTCTCCCGCGCAGTCTCCCTCGCAGTCTCCCTCGCAGTCTCCCTCGCAGTCTCTCTCGCAGTCTCCCTCGCTATCTCCCTCGCTGTCTCTCTCGTTGTCTCCCTCGCAGTCTCTCTCGCTTTCTCCCTCGCAGTCTCCCTCGCAGTCTCTCTCGCAGTCTCTCTCGCAGTCTCTCTCGCAGTCTCTCTCGCTTTCTCTCTCGCAGTCTCTCTCGCAGTCTCTCTCGCAGTCTCTCTCGCAGTCTCTCTCGCAGTCTCCCTCGCAGTTTCCCTCGCTGTCTCCCTCGCTGTCTCCCTCGCTGTCTCCCTCGCAGTCTCCCTCGCAGTCTCCCTCGCAGTCTCCCTCGCAGTCTCCCTCGCAGTCTCCCTCGCAGTCTCCCTCGCAGTCTCCCTCGCAGTCTCCCTCGCAGTCTCCCTCGCTGTCTCCCTCGCAGTCTCCCTCGCTGTCTCCCTCGCAGTCTCCCTCGCTGTCTCCCTCGCAGTCTCCCTCGCTGTCTCCCTCGCTGTCTCCCTCGCTGTCTCCCTCGCTGTCTCCCTCGCTGTCTCACGCGATCTCTCTCGCATTCTCTCTCGTTGTCTACCTCGCAGTCTCTCTCGCTGTGTCCCTCGCAGTCTTTCTCACAGTCTCTGTCGCTGTCTCTGTCGCTGACTCTGTCGCTGTCTCCCTCGCTGTCTCCCTCGCTGTCTCCCTCGCTGTCTCCCTCGCAGTCTCCCTCGCAGTCTCCCTCGCAGTCTCCCTCGCAGTCTCCCTCGCAGTCTCTCTCGAAGTCTCTCTCGCAGTCTCTCTCGAAGTCTCTCTCGCAGTCTCTCTCGAAGTCTCTCTCGAAGTCTCTCTCGAAGTCTCTCTCGAAGTCTCTCTCGAAGTCTCTCTCGCTGTCTCCGTCGCTGTCTCCGTCGCTGTCTCCGTCGCTGTCTCCGTCGCTGTCTCCCTCGCTGTCTCCCTCGCTGTCTCCCTCGCTGTCTCCCTCGCAGTCTCCCTCGCAGTCTCCCTCGCAGTCTCCCTCGCAGTCTCTCTCGAAGTCTCTCTCGCTGTCTCTCTCGCTGTCTCTCTCGCTGTCTCTCTCGCTGTCTCTCTCGCTGTCTCTCTCGCTGTCTCCCTCGCTGTCTCCCTCGCTGTCTCCCTCGCTGTCTCCCTCGCTGTCTCCCTCGCTGTCTCCCTCGCTGTCTCCCTCGCTGACTCCCTCGCTGTCTCCCTCGCTCTCTCTCTCGCCGTCTCCCTCGCCGTCTCCCTCGCCGTCTCCCTCGCCGTCTCAATCGCTGTCTCCCTCGCATTCTCTCTCGCAGTGTCTCTCGCTGTATCCCTCGCTGTCTCTCTCGCTATCTCCATAGCATTCTCTCTCGCTGTTTCTCTCGCTGTTTCTCTCGCTTTCTCCCTCGCAGTCTCTCTCGCTGTCTCCCTCGCAGTCTCTCTCGCTGTCTCCCTCGCAGTCTCTCTCGCTGTCTCCCTCGCAGTCTCTATCGCTGTCTCCCTCGCAGTCTCCCTCGCAGTCTCTCTCGCTTTCTCCCTCGCTTTCTCCCTCGCTTTCTCCCTCGCTCTCTCCCTCGCTCTCTCCCTCGCAGACTCTCTCGCAGTCTCCCTCGCAGTCTCCCTCGCAGTCTCCCTCGCAGTCTCCCTCGCAGTCTCCCTCGCAGTCTCCCTCGCAGTCTCCCTCGCAGTCTCCCTCGCAGTCTCCCTCGCAGTCTCCCTCGCTGTCTCCCTCGCTGTCTCCCTCGCAGTCTCCCTCGCAGTCTCCCTCGCAGTCTCCCTCGCAGTCTCCCTCGCAGTCTCCCTCGCAGTCTCCCTCGCAGTCTCCCTCGCAGTCTCCCTCGCTGTCTCCCTCGCTGTCTCCCTCGCTGTCTCCCTCGCTGTCTCCCTCGCTGTCTCCCTCGCTGTCTCCCTCGCTGTCTCCCTCGCTGTCTCCCTCGCTGTCTCCCTCGCTGTCTCCCTCGCTGTCTCTCTCGCTGTCTCCCTCGAAGTCACCCTGGATGTCTCTCTCGCAGTCTCTCTCGCATTCTCTCTCGATGTCTCTCTCGATGTCTCTCTCGTTGTCTCCCTCTCAGTCTCCCTCACAGTCTCCCTCGCTGTCTCCCTCGCCGTCTCCCTCGCAGTCACTCTCGCTGTCTCTCTCGCTATCTCCATAGCAGTCTCTCTTGCAGTCTCCCTCACAGTCTCTCTCGCAGTCTCTCTCGCTATCTCCCTCGCTATCTCCCTCGCTGTCTCTCTCGCTGTCTCTCTCGCTGTCTCCCTTGCAGTCTCCCTCGCAGTCTCTCTCGCTTTCTCCCTCGCTGTCTCCCTCGCTGTCTCCCTCGCTGTCTCCCTCGCTGTCTCCCTCGCTGTCTCCCTCGCTGTCTCCCTCGCAGTCTCTCTCGCAGTCTCTCTCGCAGTCTCTCTCGCAGTCTCTCTCGCAGTCTCTCTCGAAGTCTCTCTCGCTGTCTCTCTCGCTGTCTCTCTCGCTGTCTCTCTCGCTGTCTCTCTCGCTGTCTCCCTCGCTGTCTCCCTCGCTGTCTCCCTCGCTGTCTCCCTCGCTGTCTCCCTCGCTGTCTCCCTCGCTGTCTCCCTCGCTGTCTCCCTCGCTGTCTCCCTCGCTGTCTCCCTCGCTGTCTCCCTCGCTGTCTCCCTCGCTGTCTCCCTCGCTGTCTCCCTCGCTGACTCCCTCGCTGTCTCTCTCGCCGTCTCCCTCGCCGTCTCCCTCGCCGTCTCAATCGCTGTCTCCCTCGCATTCTCTCTCGCAATGTCTCTCGCTGTATCCCTCGCTGTCTCTCTCGCTATCTCCATAGCATTCTCTCTCGCTGTTTCTCTCGCTTTCTCCCTCGCAGTCTCTCTCGCTGTCTCCCTCGCAGTCTCTCTCGCTGTCTCCCTCGCAGTCTCTCTCGCTGTCTCCCTCGCTGTCTCCCTCGCAGTCTCTGTCGCTGTCTCCCTCGCAGTCTCTATCGCTGTCTCCCTCGCAGTCTCCCTCGCAGTCTCTCTCGCTTTCTCCCTCGCTTTCTCCCTCGCTCTCTCCCTCGCAGACTCTCTCGCAGACTCTCTCGCAGTCTCCCTCGCAGTCTCCCTCGCTGTCTCCCTCGCAGTCTCCCTCGCAGTCTCCCTCGCAGTCTCCCTCGCAGTCTCCCTCGCAGTCTCCCTCGCAGTCTCCCTCGCAGTCTCCCTCGCAGTCTCCCTCGCAGTCTCCCTCGCAGTCTCCCTCGCTGTCTCCCTCGCTGTCTCTCTCGCTGTCTCCCTCGAAGTCACCCTGGATGTCACCCTGGATGTCTCTCTCGCAGTCTCTCTCGCATTCTCTCTCGATGTCTCTCTCGCTGTCTCCCTCGCTGTCTCCCTCTCAGTCTCCCTCTCAGTCTCCCTCACAGTCTCCCTCGCTGTCTCCCTCGCAGTCTCTCTCGCTGTCTCCCTCGCAGTCTCTATCGCTGTCTCCCTCGCAGTCTCCCTCGCAGTCTCTCTCGCTTTCTCCCTCGCTTTCTCCCTCGCTTTCTCCCTCGCTCTCTCCCTCGCAGACTCTCTCGCAGTCTCCCTCGCAGTCTCCCTCGCAGTCTCCCTCGCAGTCTCCCTCGCAGTCTCCCTCGCAGTCTCCCTCGCAGTCTCCCTCGCAGTCTCCCTCGCAGTCTCCCTCGCAGTCTCCCTCGCAGTCTCCCTCGCAGTCTCCCTCGCAGTCTCCCTCGCTGTCTCCCTCGCAGTCTCCCTCGCAGTCTCCCTCGCAGTCTCCCTCGCAGTCTCCCTCGCAGTCTCCCTCGCAGTCTCCCTCGCAGTCTCCCTCGCAGTCTCCCTCGCTGTCTCCCTCGCTGTCTCCCTCGCTGTCTCCCTCGCTGTCTCCCTCGCTGTCTCCCTCGCTGTCTCCCTCGCTGTCTCCCTCGCTGTCTCCCTCGCTGTCTCCCTCGCTGTCTCTCTCGCTGTCTCCCTCGAAGTCACCCTGGATGTCTCTCTCGCAGTCTCTCTCGCATTCTCTCTCGATGTCTCTCTCGATGTCTCTCTCGTTGTCTCCCTCTCAGTCTCCCTCTCAGTCTCCCTCACAGTCTCCCTCGCTGTCTCCCTCGCCGTCTCCCTCGCAGTCACTCTCGCTGTCTCTCTCGCTATCTCCATAGCAGTCTCTCTTGCAGTCTCCCTCACAGTCTCCCTCACAGTCTCCCTCGCTGTCTCCCTCACAGTCTCTCTCGCAGTCTCTCTCGCTATCTCCCTCGCTATCTCCCTCGCTGTCTCTCTCGCTGTCTCTCTCGCTGTCTCCCTTGCAGTCTCCCTCGCAGTCTCTCTCGCTTTCTCCCTCGCTGTCTCCCTCGCTGTCTCCCTCGCTGTCTCCCTCGCTGTCTCCCTCGCTGTCTCCCTCGCTGTCTCCCTCGCAGTCTCTCTCGCAGTCTCTCTCGCAGTCTCTCTCGCAGTCTCTCTCGCAGTCTCTCTCGAAGTCTCTCTCGCTGTCTCTCTCGCTGTCTCTCTCGCTGTCTCCCTCGCTGTCTCCCTCGCTGTCTCCCTCGCTGTCTCCCTCGCTGTCTCCCTCGCTGTCTCCCTCGCTGTCTCCCTCGCTGTCTCCCTCGCTGTCTCCCTCGCTGTCTCCCTCGCTGTCTCCCTCGCTGTCTCCCTCGCTGTCTCCCTCGCTGTCTCCCTCGCTGTCTCCCTCGCTGTCTCCCTCGCTGTCTCCCTCGCTGTCTCCCTCGCTGACTCCCTCGCTGTCTCTCTCGCCGTCTCCCTCGCCGTCTCCCTCGCCGTCTCAATCGCTGTCTCCCTCGCATTCTCTCTCGCAATGTCTCTCGCTGTATCCCTCGCTGTCTCTCTCGCTATCTCCATAGCATTCTCTCTCGCTGTTTCTCTCGCTTTCTCCCTCGCAGTCTCTCTCGCTGTCTCCCTCGCAGTCTCTCTCGCTGTCTCCCTCGCAGTCTCTCTCGCTGTCTCCCTCGCTGTCTCCCTCGCAGTCTCTGTCGCTGTCTCCCTCGCAGTCTCTATCGCTGTCTCCCTCGCAGTCTCCCTCGCAGTCTCTCTCGCTTTCTCCCTCGCTTTCTCCCTCGCTTTCTCCCTCGCTCTCTCCCTCGCAGACTCTCTCGCAGACTCTCTCGCAGTCTCCCTCGCAGTCTCCCTCGCAGTCTCCCTCGCAGTCTCCCTCGCTGTCTCCCTCGCAGTCTCCCTCGCAGTCTCCCTCGCAGTCTCCCTCGCAGTCTCCCTCGCAGTCTCCCTCGCAGTCTCCCTCGCAGTCTCCCTCGCAGTCTCCCTCGCAGTCTCCCTCGCAGTCTCCCTCGCTGTCTCCCTCGCTGTCTCTCTCGCTGTCTCCCTCGAAGTCACCCTGGATGTCACCCTGGATGTCTCTCTCGCAGTCTCTCTCGCATTCTCTCTCGATGTCTCTCTCGCTGTCTCCCTCGCTGTCTCCCTCTCAGTCTCCCTCTCAGTCTCCCTCACAGTCTCCCTCGCTGTCTCCCTCGCAGTCTCTCTCGAAGTCTCTCTCGCCGTCGCCCTCGCCGTCTCCCTCGCAGTCACTCTCGCTGTCTCTCTCGCTGTATCCCTCGCTGTCTCTCTCGCTATCTCCATAGCAGTCTCTCTTGCAGTCTCCCTCACAGTCTCCCTCGCTGTCTCCCTCGCTGTCTCCCTCACAGTCTCTCTCGCAGTCTCTCTCGCTATCTCTCTCGCTGTCTCTCTCGCTGTCTCTCTCGCTGTCTCCCTTGCAGTCTCCCTCGCAGTCTCTCTCGCTTTCTCCCTCGCTTTCTCCCTCGCAGTCTCTCTCGCTTTCTCCCTCGCAGTCTCTCTCGCAGTCTCTCTCGCAGTCTCTCTCGCTGTCTCTCTCGCAGTCTCCCTCACTGTCTCCCTCGCTGTCTCCCTCGCTGTCTCACACGATCTCTCTCGCATTCTCTCTCGTTGTCTCCCTCGCAGTCTCTCTCGCTGTGTCCCTCGCAGTCTCTCTCACAGTCTCTGTCGCTGTCTCCCTCGCTGTCTCCCTCGCTGTCTCCCTCGCTGTCTCCCTCGCTGTCTCCCTCGCTGTCTCCCTCGCTGTCTCCCTCGCTGTCTCCCTCGCTGTCTCCCTCGCTGTCTACCTCGCTGTCTACCTCGCTGTCTCCCTCGCTGTCTCCCTCGCTGTCTCCCTCGCTGTCTCCCTCGCTGTCTCCCTCGCATTCTCTCTCGCAATGTCTCTCGCTGTATCCCTCGCTGTCTCTCTCGCTATCTCCATAGCATTCTCTCTCGCTGTTTCTCTCGCTTTCTCCCTCGCAGTCTCTCTCGCTGTCTCCCTCGCAGTCTCTCTCGCTGTCTACCTCGCTGTCTCCCTCGCTGTCTCCCTCGCTGTCTCCCTCGCTGTCTCCCTCGCTGTCTCCCTCGCTGTCTCCCTTGCAGTCTCCCTCGCAGTCTCTCTCGCTTTCTCCCTCGCTGTCTCCCTCGCTGTCTCCCTCGCTGTCTCCCTCGCAGTCTCACTCGCAGTCTCTCTCGAAGTCTCTCTCGCTGTCTCTCTCGCTGTCTCCCTCGCTGTCTCCCTCGCTGTCTCCCTCGCTGTCTCCCTCGCTGTCTCCCTCGCTGTCTCCCTCGCTGTCTCCCTCGCTGTCTCCCTCGCTGTCTCCCTCGCTGTCTCCCTCGCTGTCTCCCTCGCTGTCTCCCTCGCTGTCTCCCTCGCTGTCTCCCTCGCTGTCTCCCTCGCTGTCTCCCTCGCCGTCTCCCTCGCCGTCTCCCTCGCCGTCTCCCTCGCCGTCTCCCTCGCCGTCTCAATCGCTGTCTCCCTCGCATTCTCTCTCGCAATGTCTCTCGCTGTATCCCTCGCTGTCTCTCTCGCTATCTCCATAGCATTCTCTCTCGCTGTTTCTCTCGCTTTCTCCCTCGCAGTCTCTCTCGCTGTCTCCCTCGCAGTCTCCCTCGCAGTCTCCCTCGCAGTCTCCCTCGCAGTCTCCCTCGCAGTCTCCCTCGCAGTCTCCCTCGCAGTCTCCCTCGCTGTCTCCCTCGCTGTCTCTCTCGCTGTCTCCCTCGAAGTCACCCTGGATGTCTCTCTCGCAGTCTCTCTCGCATTCTCTCTCGATGTCTCTCTCGATGTCTCTCTCGATGTCTCTCTCGTTGTCTCCCTCGCTGTCTCCCTCTCAGTCTCCCTCTCAGTCTCCCTCACAGTCTCCCTCACAGTCTCCCTCGCTGTCTCCCTCACAGTCTCCCTCGCAGTCTCCCTCGCAGTCTCTCTCGAAGTCTCTCTCGCCGTCGCCCTCGCCGTCTCCCTCGCAGTCACTCTCGCTGTCTCTCTCGCTGTATCCCTCGCTGTCTCTCTCGCTATCTCCATAGCAGTCTCTCTTGCAGTCTCCCTCACAGTCTCCCTCGCTGTCTCCCTCACAGTCTCTCTCGCTATCTCCCTCGCTATCTCCCTCGCTGTCTCTCTCGCTGTCTCCCTTGCAGTCTCCCTCGCAGTCTCTCTCGCTTTCTCCCTCGCAGTCTCTCTCGCTTTCTCCCTCGCTTTCTCCCTCGCAGTCTCTCTCGCTTTCTCCCTCGCAGTCTCTCTCGCAGTCTCTCTCGCAGTCTCTCTCGCTGTCTCTCTCGCAGTCTCCCTCACTGTCTCCCTCGCTGTCTCCCTCGCTGTCTCACACGATCTCTCTCGCATTCTCTCTCGTTGTCTCCCTCGCAGTCTCTCTCGCTGTGTCCCTCGCAGTCTCTCTCACAGTCTCTGTCGCTGTCTCCCTCGCTGTCTCCCTCGCTGTCTCCCTCGCTGTCTCCCTCGCTGTCTCCCTCGCTGTCTCCCTCGCTGTCTCCCTCGCTGTCTCCCTCGCTGTCTCCCTCGCTGTCTCCCTCGCTGTCTCCCTCGCTGTCTCCCTCGCTGTCTCCCTCGCTGTCTCCCTCGCTGTCTCCCTCGCTGTCTCCCTCGCTGTCTCTCTCGCCGTCTCCCTCGCCGTCTCAATCGCTGTCTCCCTCGCATTCTCTCTCGCAGTGTCTCTCGCTGTATCCCTCGCTGTCTCTCTCGCTATCTCCATAGCAGTCTCTCTCGCAGTTTCTCTCGCTTTCTCCCTCGCAGTCTCTCTCGCTGTCTCCCTCACAGTCTCACTCGCAGTCTCTCTTGCTGTCTCTCTCGCTGTCTCCCTCGCATTCTCTCTCGCAGTGTCTCTCGCTGTATCCCTCGCTGTCTCTCTCGCTATCTCCATAGCAGTCTCTCTCGCAGTTTCTCTCGCTTTCTCCCTCGCAGTCTCTCTCGCTGTCTCCCTCACAGTCTCACTCGCAGACTCTCTTGCTGTCTCTCTCGCTGTCTCCCTCGCTGTCTCCCTCACAGTCTCTCTCGCTGTCTCTCTCGCTGTCTCCCTCGCTCTCTCCCTCGAGGTCTCTCTCACAGTCTCTCTCGCTGACTCCCTCGCAGTTTCTATCGCTGTCTCCCTCGCCGTCTCCCTCGCAGTCACTCTCGCTGTCTCTCTCGCTGTATCCCTCGCTGTCTCTCTCGCTATCTCCATAGCAGTCTCTCTCGCAGTCTCCCTCACAGTCTCCCTCGCTGTCTCCCTCACAGTCTGTATCGCAGTCTCTCTCGCAGTCTCTCTCGCAGTCTCTCTCGCAGTCTCTCTCGCAGTCTCTCTCGCAGTCTCTCTCGCAGTCTCTCTCGCTATCTCCCTCGCTGTCTCCCTCGCTGTCTCCCTCGCTGTCTCCCTCGCTGTCTCCCTCGCTGACTCTCTCGCTGTATCTCTCGCTGTCTCCCTTGCAGTCTCCCTCGCAGTCTCTCTCGCTTTCTCCCTCGCTTTCTCCCTCGCAGTCTTCTCGCTTTCTCCCTCGCAGTCTCTCTCGCTGTCTCTCTCGCAGTCTCCCTCACTGTCTCCCTCGCTGTCTCCCTCGATGTCTCACACGATCTCTCTCGCATTCTCTCTCGTTGTCTCCCTCGCAGTCTCTCTCGCTATGTCCCTCGCAGTCTCTCTCACAGTCTCTCTCACAGTCTCTGTCGCTGTCTCTGTCGCTGTCTCTGTCGCTGTCTCTGTCGCTGTCTCCCTCGCTGTCTCCCTCGCTGTCTCCCTCGCTGTCTCCCTCGCTGTCTCCCTCGCTGTCTCCCTCGCTGTCTCCCTCGCTGTCTCCCTCGCTGTCTCCCTCGCTGTCTCCCTCGCTCTCTCCCTCGCTCACTCCCTCGCTCTCTCCCTCGCTCTCTCTCTCGCCGTCTCCCTCGCCGTCTCAATCGCTGTCTCACACGATCTCTCTCGCATTCTCTCTCGTTGTCTCCCTCGCAGTCTCTCTCGCTGTGTCCATCGCAGTCTCTCTCACAGTCTCTGTCGCTGTCTCCCTCGCTGTCTCCCTCGCTGTCTCCCTCGCTGTCTCCCTCGCTGTCTCCCTCGCTGTCTCCCTCGCTGTCTCCCTCGCTGTCTCCCTCGCTGTCTCCCTCGCTGTCTCCCTCGCTGTCTCCCTCGCTGTCTCCCTCGCTGTCTCCCTCGCCGTCTCCCTCGCCGTCTCCCTCGCCGTCTCTCTCGCTCTCTCTCTCGCCGTCGCCCTCGCCATCTCCCTCGCCGTCTCCCTCGCAGTCACTCTCGCAGTCTCTCTTGCTGTATCCCTCGCTGTCTCTCTCGCTGTCTCCATAGCAGTCTCCCTCACAGTCTCCCTCACAGTCTCCCTCACAGTCTCCCTCGCTGTCTCCCTCGCAGTCTCTCTCGCAGTCTCTCTCGCTATCTCCCTCGCTATCTCCCTCGCTGTCTCCCTCGCTGTCTCTCTTGCAGTCTCCCTTGCAGTCTCCCTCGCAGTCTCTCTCGCTTTCTCCCTCGCAGTCTCTCTCGCAGTCTCTCTCGCAGTCTCTCTCGCTTTCTCCCTCGCAGTCTCCCTCGCAGTCTCTCTCGCAGTTTCTCTCGCAGTCTCTCTCGCAGTCTGCCTCGCTGTCTCCCTCGCTGTCTCCCTCGCTGTCTCCCTCGCTGTCTCCCTCGCTGTCTCCCTCGCAGTCTCTCTCGCAGTCTCCCTCGCAGTCTCCCTCGCAGTCTCCCTCGCAGTCTCCCTCGCTGTCTCCCTCGCTGCCTCCCTCGCAGTCTCTCTCGAAGTCTCTCTCGCTGTCTACCTCGCTGTCTACCTCGCTGTCTCCCTCGCTGTCTCCCTCGCTGTCTCCCTCGCTGTCTCCCTCGCTGTCTCCCTCGCTTTCTCCCTCGCTTTCTCCCTCGCTTTCTCCCTCGCTTTCTCCCTCGCTTTCTCCCTCGCTGTCTCCCTCGCTGTCTCCCTCGCTGTCTCCCTCGCTGTCTCCCTCGCTGTCTCCCTCGCTGTCTCCCTCGCTGTCTCCCTCGCTGTCTCCCTCGCTGTCTCCCTCGCAGTTTCTATCGCTGTCTCCCTCGCCGTCTCCCTCGCAGTCACTCTCGCTGTCTCTCTCGCTGTATCCCTCGCTGTCTCTCTCGCTATCTCCATAGCAGTCTCTCTCGCAGTCTCCCTCACAGTCTCCCTTGCTGTCTCCCTCGCAGTCTCCCTCGCAGTCTCTCTCGCAGTCTCTCTCGCAGTCTCTCTCGCTGTCTCCCTTGCTGTCTCTCTCGCTGTCTCCCTTGCTGTCTCCCTCGCTGTCTCTCTCGCTGTCTCCCTTGCAGTCTCCCTCGCAGTCTCTTTCGCTTTCTCCCTCGCTTTCTCCCTCGCAGTCTTCTCGCTTTCTCCCTCGCAGTCTCTCTCGCTGTCTCTCTCGCATTCTCTCTCGTTGTCTCCCTCGCAGTCTCTCTCACAGTCTCTGTCGCTGTCTCTGTCGCTGTCTCCCTCGCTGTCTCCCTCGCTGTCTCCCTCGCTGTCTCCCTCGCTGTCTCCCTCGCTGTCTCCCTCGCTGTCTCCCTCGCTGTCTCCCTCGCTGTCTCCCTCGCTGTCTCCCTCGCTGTCTCCCTCGCTGTCTCCCTCGCTGTCTCCCTCGCCGTCTCCCTCGCAGTCTCTCTCGCTCTCTCTCTCGCCGTCGCCCTCGCCGTCGCCCTCGCCGTCGCCCTCGCCGTCTCCCTCGCCGTCTCCCTCGCAGTCACTCTCGCAGTCTCTCTTGCTGTATCCCTCGCTGTCTCTCTCGCTGTCTCCCTCACAGTCTCCCTCACAGTCTCCCTCACAGTCTCCCTCGCTGTCTCCCTCGCAGTCTCTCTCGCAGTCTCTCTCGCTATCTCCCTCGCTATCTCCCTCGCTGTCTCTCTTGCAGTCTCCCTTGCAGTCTCCCTTGCAGTCTCCCTCGCAGTCTCTCTCGCTTTCTCCCTCGCAGTCTCTCTCGCAGTCTCTCTCGCAGTCTCTCTCGCAGTCTCTCTCGCAGTCTCTCTCGCTTTCTCCCACGCAGTCTCTCTCGCAGTCTCTCTCGCAGTTTCTCTCGCAGTTTCTCTCGCAGTCTCTCTCGCAGTCTGCCTCGCAGTTTCTCTCGCTGTCTCCCTCGCTGTCTCTCTCGCAGTCTCCCTCGCAGTCTCTCTCGCTCTCTCTCTCGCCGTCGCCCTCGCCGTCTCCCTCGCCGTCTCCCTCGCAGTCACTCTCGCAGTCTCTCTTGCTGTATCCCTCGCTGTCTCTCTCGCTGTCTCCATAGCAGTCTCCCTCACAGTCTCCCTCACAGTCTCCCTCGCTGTCTCCCTCGCAGTCTCTCTCGCAGTCTCTCTCGCTATCTCCCTCGCTATCTCCCTCGCTGTCTCCCTTGCAGTCTCCCTTGCAGTCTCCCTTGCAGTCTCCCTCGCAGTCTCTCTCGCTTTCTCCCTCGCAGTCTCTCTCGCAGTCTCTCTCGCAGTCTCTCTCGCAGTCTCTCTCGCAGTCTCTCTCGCTTTCTCCCACGCAGTCTCTCTCGCAGTCTCTCTCGCAGTTTCTCTCGCAGTCTCTCTCGCAGTCTGCCTCGCAGTTTCTCTCGCTGTCTCCCTCGCTGTCTCTCTCGCAGTCTCCCTCGCAGTCTCCCTCGCAGTCTCCCTTGCAGTCTCCCTTGCAGTCTCCCTTGCAGTCTCCCTCGCAGTCTCTCTCGCTTTCTCCCTCGCAGTCTCTCTCGCAGTCTCTCTCGCAGTCTCTCTCGCAGTCTCTCTCGCAGTCTCTCTCGCTTTCTCCCACGCAGTCTCTCTCGCAGTCTCTCTCGCAGTTTCTCTCGCAGTCTCTCTCGCAGTCTGCCTCGCAGTTTCTCTCGCTGTCTCCCTCGCTGTCTCTCTCGCAGTCTCCCTCGCAGTCTCCCTCGCAGTCTCCCTCGCAGTCTCCCTTGCAGTCTCCCTCGCAGTCTCCCTCGCAGTCTCCCTCGCAGTCTCCCTCGCAGTCTCCCTCGCAGTCTCCCTCGCAGTCTCCCTCGCAGTCTCCCTCGCAGTCTCCCTCGCAGTCTCCCTCGCTGTCTCCCTCGCTGTCTCACGCGATCTCTCTCGCATTCTCTCTCGTTGTCTCCCTCGCAGTTTCTCTCGCTGTGTCCCTCGCAGTCTCTCTCACTGTCTCTCTCACAGTCTCTGTCGCTGTCTCTGTCGCTGTCTCTGTCGCTGTCTCCCTCGCTGTCTCCCTCGCTGCCTCCCTCGCAGTCTCTCTCGAAGTCTCTCTCGAAGTCTCTCTCGCTGTCTCCCTCGCTGTCTCCCTCGCTGTCTCCCTCGCTGTCTCCCTCGCTGTCTCCCTCGCTGTCTCCCTCGCTGTCTCCCTCGCTGTCTCCCTCGCTGTCTCCCTCGCTTTCTCCCTCGCTTTCTCCCTCGCTTTCTCCCTCGCTTTCTCCCTCGCTTTCTCCCTCGCTTTCTCCCTCGCTTTCTCCCTCGCTTTCTCCCTCGCTTTCTCCCTCGCTTTCTCCCTCGCTTTCTCCCTCGCTTTCTCCCTCGCTGTCTCCCTCGCTTTCTCCCTCGCTGTCTCCCTCGCTGTCTCCCTCGCTGTCTCCCTCGCTGTCTCCCTCGCTGTCTCCCTCGCTGTCTCCCTCGCTGTCTCCCTCGCTCTCTCCCTCGCTCTCTCCCTCGCTCTCTCCCTCGCTCTCTCCCTCGCTCTCTCTCTCGCCGTCTCCCTCGCCGTCTCCCTCGCCGTCTCCCTCGCCGTCTCCCTCGCCGTCTCCCTCGCCGTCTCCCTCGCCGTCTCCCTCGCCGTCTCCCTCGAGGTCTCTCTCACAGTCTCTCTCGCAGTCTCTCTCGCTGTCTCTCTCGCTGTCTCTCTCGCTTTCTCCCTCGCAGTCTCTCTCGCAGTCTCTCTCGCAGTCTCTCTCGCAGTCTCTCTCGCAGTCTCTCTCGCAGTCTCCCTCGCAGTCTCCCTCGCAGTCTCCCTCGCAGTCTCCCTCGCTGTCTCCCTCGCTGTCTCCCTCGCTGTCTCGCTCGCTGTCTCTCTCGCTGTCTCCCTCGCTGTCTCCCTCGCTGTCTCCCTCGCAGTCTCCCTCAATATCCCTCTCGCAGTCTCCCTCGCAGTCTCCCTCGCAGTCTCCCTCGCAGTCTCCCTCGCAGTCTCCCTCGCAGTCTCCCTCGCAGTCTCCCTCGCAGTCTCCCTCGCAGTCTCCCTCGCAGTCTCCCTCGCAGTCTCCCTCGCAGTCTCCCTCGCAGTCTCCCTCGCTGTCTCCCTCGCTGTCTCCCTCGCTGTCTCCCTCGCTGTCTCCGTCTCTGTCTCCGTCTCTGTCTCCGTCTCTGTCGCTGTCTCTGTCGCTGTCTCTGTCGCTGTCTCTGTCGCTGTCTCTGTCGCTGTCTCCCTCTCTGTCTCTGTCGCTGTCTCCCTCGCTGTCTCCCTCGTCATCTCCCTCGTCGTCTCCCTCGTCGTCTCCCTCGTCGTCTCCCTCGCAGTCTCTCTCGCAGTCTCTCTCGCTGTCTCTCTCGCTGTCTCTCTCGCTGTCTCTCTCGCTGTCTCTCTCGCTGTCTCTCTCGCTGTCTCTCTCGCTGTCTCTCTCAATGTACTCTCGCTGTCTCCCTCGCTGTCTCCCTCGCTGTCTCCCTTCTGTCTCCCTCGCTCTATCCCTCGCTGTATCACTCGCAGTCTCAGTCTTCAGAACTGCTCCTTCGGTTTCAACCTTCGAGTGAGTCAGTAGGAGTTTGAACAAGGAAGGGAACAATGTGACATTGAATCTTCCAATATTTATTTATTCAGTTATGTTAATAAACAGCAAATTATCGAAATTCACACAAGTAATATTGTGAATTCAGATTAATAATTTTAAAGGAGAACCTGTTGCTAATTAATTCCATTTTATTTGCCAAAAATGATCATCACGACCTTGTTTATTTCAGGATGTAATATTAATAAATCCTTTCAGAAGACAAGAGGAGGCCGTTTAGTCCCTCTTGCCCATCCTACCCCTTTGAGACATTTTATTCCTCACTCTCTCCCTTACGGTGTCTCTCTCTCTCTCTCTGTCCCTCAGCCAGACTCTCTCTCTCTCTCCTTACCCGTCACTCTCCCTTCCTAACCCTATCTTTATCTATCTCTCCCTCACCCCATCTCTCTCTCTCTCTCTCCCCCTCAGCCCCATCTGTCTCTCCATCTCCCCCTCAGCCCCATCTGTCTCTCCATCTCCCCCTCAGCCCCATCTGTCTCTCTATCTCTCCCTCACCCCATCTGTCTCTCTCTCTCTCTTGTATCTTTGTCTCTCTCCTTCTCCCTCAGCCCATCCGTCTCTCTCTCTCTCCCTCACCCCATCTCTGTATCTTTCTCTCGCTCTCTCTCCCTCGGCCCATCTCTATCTCTCTCTCTCTCCCCCTCAGCCCATCTGTCTCTCTCTCTCTCTCTCACCCCATCTCTCTCTCTCTCTCCCCCTCAGCCCCATCTGTCTCTCTCTCTCCCTCACCCCATCTGTCTGTCTCTCTCTTGTATCTTTGTCTCTCTCTTTCTCCCTCAGCCCATCCGTCTCTCTCCGCCTCACCCCGTCTCTCTCTCTCTCTCCCTCACCACATCTCTCTATCTTTCTCTCTCTCTCTCCCCCTCAGCCCATCTGTCTCTCTCCGCCTCACCCCGTCTCTCTCTCTCTCTCTCCCTCACCCCATCTCTGTGCTTTCTCTCTCTTTCTCCCTCAGCCCAGCTCTCTATCTTTCTCTCTCTCTCTCTCTCTCCCTCAGCCCATCTCTCTCTCTCTCTCTTGGATCTCTCTCTCTCTCTTTCTCCCTCAGCCCATCCGTCTCTCTCCGCCTCACCCCATCTCTCTCTCTCTCCCTCACCCCATCTCTGTATCTTTCTCTCTCTCTCTCTCTCTCTCTCCCCCATCCCTCTCTCTATCTCTCTCTCGCCCTCTGTCTCTTTCGTTAAGTCTCTCTCTCTCCCTCCCCCCTCTCTCTCTCTCTCTCCCTCTTTCTCTCCCTCTCTCTGTCTTTATTTCAGTTCCTTCAGATATCTGGCTAGATTGGCCACCGTGGGTTGTTCTCTATTGGTCCTTCCTATCCACTCTATCTGGACTCTTCATAACTTTATACACCTCGATTAAATCTCCCATCAGCCTCCTCCGTTCCAAAGAAAACAACTCCAGCCTGTCTAATCTTTCCTGGTAGCTAAAATTCTCCATTCCTGACAACATCCTCTGTAAATCTCCTCTGTACTCTCTCTCTCCTGTAATCACATCCTGCCTGTAATGTGCTGACCAGAACTCTATGCAGTACTCTAGCTGTGGTCTAACTAGTGTTTTCTCTGGTTCGAGCATAACCTCCCTGCTCTTATATTCTATATATCGGCCAATAAAGGAAAGTACAATCGAAAATCCTGCAAGAAAATCAATCCCTATTGTTAAAAAAAAAAACTGCCGACAATTGTCACAGTGCAACACAAGTGTGATTTATTAAACTTTAACACAACAGAGTTTGTTACTCAGTCGTGTGCAGTGCATTGCACTATTACTGACCTTTACTCCAGTCCCTCAATCCTACTTTATCTCTGGGAGATTGTTATAAGAGTCACCCCATCCTTTCAAAGATAAATATTACCCACATCAAACCAGAGCAATTAGAAATTGTACACAGCTGCTGATAGCTAGTAACAAGACCGAAGGGAATGTTCAGTCTTCCATCTCTAACCCAGACAAATATATGTCTTCATTTATATTGATATCTGTCTGTCTGTCTGAATGGAATCAGATGGAGGCCTGGGCTTTCCCATAACAACATTGTTCGACCATTTCACTTTTTATGACAGACTGAAAGTTTTCATTTATCTTGTCTCTATTTTCCTGCAGTGATGTCCTGAGACTGAGATGATTGACCTCCAACAACCACAACCATCTTCCTTTGTGCTCCAACCAGTGGTGAGGTTTCCCCTGATTCCCACTGAGTTTTACTCGGGCCCCTCGATGCCACACTCGGTCAAACGCTGCCTTGATGTTAAGGTCAGTCTCTCTTCCCAGTAGCAGACAGGAGTGAATCATTCCCTTTGACCCGTTGTGTACTGAACATGTTCTGCTTCTTCACAGTCTGATACAGGACTGTACACGGCCGATTAATGTCGCCCATCAAACACTCCCAGAGCAGGTTCAGCACAGCTCAGGAACAGAGTACAGTTCCTTCAACATTCTCCCTCTGTCTTCCTCTCTCTGTCTCTCCCTCCTGCTATCTCTGACACTCGGAGAGAGACAGAGGGAGAGAGGGTTATATATAAAGGCAGAGAGAGGGCTGTAGAGAGGGGCAAGGTTTGAGAGAGAGTTTGTTGGAGTGGATTGAAAGGGAGAATGTAAGATATATTAATTTGATGTCATCCTTCACTGCTGTGTCATATAAGAGATAGGTATGGAGAAAAAAAAAGCATCGGGAGAGGGAGAAATGTAGATGAAGTTGGGGCCCAGGTGGACACTTTTGATGATCCAGAAGGAATAGCCTCCATTTTAAATAGCAGGCAAGCTATTCCACTGTGGGAGCCATCACATCCTCATGATATTGGTTGTGGAAATGTCATGCTGGCTTATTGGTTAATTTTTAAATCTGTGATTGATAGATTCTTGTTCGCCAAAGGTATTAAGAGATAAGGGGCAAAGGTGGGATATATGGTGTTCGTTAGATCACAGATCAGCCCTGGTCTCATTGAATGCTGGAACAGGGTTGAGGGGTTAAATTGCCTCCTCTTCCTATGTCCGATGTTAAATATCCTTCTTTCTCTCTCAGTCACCCTGTCGGTCTGTGTCTCTCTGTTTCTCTCATTCTGTCTCTCTCTCTCTGTGTCTGTTTCGGACAGTGTGGAGCGAGATTCACTCTTGTATCCACCCCATGATCTTCCTGCCCTGGGAGTGTTTGATGGATCAGTGTAGAGGGAGCTTTACTCTGTATATTAATGACTTGACTTGGGTTTACGGGGCAGAACTTTAAAGTTTGTAGATGACACAAATCTTTGGAAATGTAGCAGAGAGAGAAGAGAATAGTAGCAGACTTCAGGAGGCTGTTGGCAGTCTGGTAAATTGGACAGACACATGGCAGGTTAACTTCAATGCTGAGAAATGTGAAGTGATGTATTTTGGAAGGAAGACTGGGAGAGGCAATCGAAATTAAATGGTACAATGTTAAAATGGGTGAAGGAACAGAGAACCCTAACATATACAGGAGCTGACAGTCTCTTTCTCTCTCTCTCCATTTCACTCTCTTTCTCTTTCAATCCTGATCCTGACTTTTCTCAGAATCCTTCCTGGTTGAATAGTAGCCTGAAATGTTTCAGTCTCACTGTTACCAGGAACAAGTCACATTTCTGTGGTATTTTCGATATCTTAATGATTCAATTTGGAGCTTGGATTGTGTCAGGTAAATGTGGTTTCTCATTCAGACATTCCTGCATTGTGGAACTGTCAGTTATCTGTGCAGGGACAGGATATCGGGGTGTTTGAATGGAGTTGAAGATTTTGGTTGCTTGAATAGGGTGTGAATTAGATTGTGGATTGTGTCCCTGAATGTCTTTCAGCCGATGTCCTGAGAGAATGAAGTGGTTTACCAATGTCTGAATAACATCAAAGTCTTTAGACACATGAAAGAACAAGATTGGGGACAATATACAAAAGCTGAGACAGTCAGGCAACAACAGGAGGAAGGTGAATGTCTTTTACAGTTTGTAATCTGAAAGCCTGAGCTAATGACTGAAAAAGCAGGAGTTCAAATCCCACATTGGGCTCTTGTGAATTTGAATTTCTCTGAAAATAAAAAATAACTCTGGAATAATAAATCCTCCAAGATGAAATGATTCCCTCTCACTGCTCTGACACTGATTTACCTTCAAGTAGCTTTTTCCAGTCCACTTTTTCTAAATCACCTTCCACCGGCTCAGCTTCATTCCCTAAAACTAAGTGTAAAACTGACCCATCTCTTGTTGACCTTGCTAGATACTGGCCTGAAAAAATTTCCCCTGAATGTATATTTACAATTCTGTATCCTTGATACCTTTTACACTAGTCTCAGTTATCAATGCACTAGTTAGGTCTGCACTAGACCCTGTCTGTGTTTATATTACACATGGCCCTGTCTCTGCTATAAAAATGGTTTAAAAAGTGGAGAGAAAACCCTCCAATTTATACAGGAGATCCAAAGAAATAGGAGCAGGAGTAGGCCATTCAGCCCATCCAGCCTGTTCTGCCAGTCAATACGATCATGATTGATCTGATAGTGACTTTAACTCCACTTTCCTGCCTGCCCCCCGTAACCCTTGACTCCCTTGTATATAGTCATTGACCCAACCTTCACTGCTTTCTGGGGAAGAGAATTCCAAAGCCTAACCAACCGCTAGCTCAGTCTTAAATGGCAGAACCTTTATTTTTAAACTGTGCCCCCTAGTTCAAGACTCCTCCACAAGGGGAACATCCTCCCAACATCCGCCCTGTAAAGTCCCCTCAGAATCTTGTATGTTTCAATAAGATCACCTCTCATTCTTCTCAACTCCAATGAGTATAGTCCCAACCTGTTCAACCATTCCTCATAAGACAACCCCTTCATCCCAGGAATCAGCCGAGTGAACCTTCTCTGAACTGATTCCAATGCATCCAGGCCTGACCATTTATCCACTTTCAAAGATGCCAAACCCCTTAATATTTCCCTCTCACTCTGTTTATCCCATCCAATATTTCACACTCCTCCTCTTTAACTACAATATCTGCATCGTTCCCCCTCTTTTATAAAGACGGACACAAAGTATTCATTATGAACCATGCCCACATCTCCCACCTCCACACACACATTCCCTTTTTGGTCCCTAATACTCTATCCTGAGTTATCCTCGTGCTCTTAATGTATTTATAAAACATCTTTGTGATTTCTTTGCTTTTACTTGGTAATATTATTTTCCGGCCATTTCTTTGCTCTCCTAATTTGCTTTTTAATTTCACCCCTGAACTTTCGACACTTTCTGTGGTATTGAGCTCTCGGTATCTGACATAAGCTTCCCTCTTGTGCCTTATCCTACCCGGTTTGATCCTTGACATCCAAGGGGCTCTAGATTTGGGAGTTTGTCTTTGTGTGAACATATTTGTTCTCAACCCTCAGTAACTCTCACTGCTCTGACACTGATTGACCTTCAAGTAGCTGTTTCCAGTCCACTTTGCTAAAATCCCCCATCTCTGGAACCACCATCCCCTCTGCTCCCTCCAATGGACCCTCACATCTTTCCTAAAGTGTGGTCACCAGAATTGGATGCAGTATTCTGGTCGTGGCCTAACCAGAGGCTTATAAACATTCAGCATAACTTTCATCCTTTTGTATTCAAAATCTCTATTTATGAAGCCCAAGATCCCATATGCTTTGCTGACTACTTTCTCAATATGTCCTGCCACCTTCAAAGATGTATGTCCATGTATCCCCAGGTCCCTCTGTCCCTGCACACTCTCTGGAACTGGGCCATTAAGTCTATATTGCCTCTCCCTATCCATTCTGCCAAAATACATCACCTCACATTTCCCTGTATTAAATTCCTTCTGACACTTGTCTGCCCATTCTGCTCAACTATCTATGTCCTGTTGTAGTCGATTGGAGTCATCCTCACTGTTTGCATCTCCTCCAAGTTTATCATCGGCAAATATTAAAATTTGACAAGAAGCACTGACTTTTGCGGAACACTGCTGTCTACCATCTTCCAGTCTGAAAAACAACCATTTACCACAACTCGCTGCTTTCTGTCCTTTTACCAATTTTTGATCCAAGCTGACACAGGCCCTCCTATCCCATGAGCCTCAGTTTTGTTAACCAGAATTGGACACAATACTGCAGCCGAGGACAAACTATTATTTTATAAAGTTTTAGCATCACTTCCTGACTTTTATCCTCTAGACCTGTTTATAAAGCTCAGGATCCCATCTGCTTTTTTAACCCATCAACAAAGTGGGAAATTCTACCATAACAATTGACCAGTTCCCTTAGACATGAATCCATGAGTTGTTCCAAGGCTGGCGGGAGGGTTTAGAGAGAACCCCAACCTGGTCATTTTTGTGAAACAGAAAACCATCAATGCATTGGCAGGGATATTAATAAAGCCCTTACAATGACAGGAGGAGGCCATTCGTCCCCTCGAGACTGTCCTGCCCATTCATTCAGGTCATGGCTGATTTGCTCCTTCTCCACATCGAACTGTCTCGGCTCCGTAAACATTAATACCCTTTCCTAACAAATCTCTACCAGCAATCAGGAATTAATGTCACTGCCTGTTAACACTGGGGAATTCCTTCCCTAAACCTCTCCATCTCTCTCGATCTCTCATTCCTGCTTAAAGACGTTCCTTATAACTAACCTCTTTGACCAAACATTTGGTCATCAGCCTTAATCTCTCCTCATGTGGGTTTGGTATCAGATTTTGTTTTATAATGCACCCTGTGTAACACCTTTGGGACTTCTTATTCCTCACCTTCTCCTTCACTCCGTCTCTCTCCAGGTGTGGGCTCACCAAACCCTGTACCATTACAGCAAGACTTCCTCACTATTGTACTCTAACCCCCTTGCAATAAAGGCCAACACTCCATTTGCTGTACCTGCATGTTAACTTTCTGTGATTTATGTACAAGGACACCCAAATCCCTCTGAATACCAACATTTCATCGTTTCTCACCATTTGAAAAATGTTCTGTGTTTCTATTCTTCCTGCCAAAGTGAAGAACCTCACATCTCTCCACATGATATTCCAGCTGCCACTTTCTTGCCCGCTCACTTAACCTGTCAATCTCCCTTTGCAGTCTCTTTGTGCCCTCCTCACAGCTTACTGTCCCACCTAACTTTATATCATCAGCCCATATAAACCTAACATAGGCCGTGTTTGAGAGAGGCACTTCTGTCCTGACAAGTATTAAGATACAACTGCTTGATATTTTGTGGAGAATATTTCTGTCCATTCATCGGAGTTGTTAAAATGAAAGATGTTTAATAAGAGATTAGAGAGTGTCCTTCTGTGTCCTCTCCCACCCTCACATCCAGCATTGGAAACACAAACACAGAGACACAAAGACACACACAGACACAAAGACAGTCA
Source organism: Heterodontus francisci (assembly GCF_036365525.1). Classification (NCBI taxonomy): domain Eukaryota; kingdom Metazoa; phylum Chordata; class Chondrichthyes; order Heterodontiformes; family Heterodontidae; genus Heterodontus; species Heterodontus francisci. The sequence continues at coordinate 72,883 of NW_027141670.1, forward strand.
CATAAACACAGGCAGACTAACATGTCCAGATAAACACACACACATAGAAATCCACAGTCAGACACATCCATTCCCACTGACCGAGAGAGAGAGAAACCCACACAGAGACACATATATTCACATTGACCAACTTAGACAGATAAACACAAACACTTCCCTCTGTGTAAATCATGTTTTTACAAACATCAGAATCTCTCTGTTCTCCTTTTATATTTCACTCTCGGGGTTTAAATTTATTGTCAATCTGATTTCACAGGGACCAGGAGAATTTTTGCTTTCCTTTTCTTGTCTTTGGAGTCAGGGAGTCATGGGTCAATCCCAGTGTCTGTGACCCCTGACCCAGCACTGTGACCCCAAGGGGGAGCAGGGAGAGGGACAGTCCCAACCTCTTAAAGGGACCTCGCACCTTCAGAACTGCTCCTTCGGTTTCAACCTTCAAGTGAGTCAGTAGGAGTTTGAACAAGGATGGGAACAATGTGACATTGAATCTTCCAATATTTATTTATTCAGTTATGTTAATAAACAGCAAATTATCGAAATTCACACAAGTAAAATTGTGAATTCAGATTAATCATTTCAAAGGATCACCTGTGGCTAATTGATTCAATTTTATTTGCCAAAAATGATCATCACGACCTTGTTTATTTCAGTATGTAATATTAATAAATCCTTTCAGAAGACAGGAGGAGGCCGTATAGTCCCTCTTGCCCATCCTACCCCTTTGAGACATTTTATTCCTCACTCTCTCCCTTACGGTGTCTCTCTCTCTCTCTCTCTGTCCCTCAGCCAGACTCTCTCTCTCCTCCTTACCCGTCACTCTCCCTTCCTCACCCTATCTTTATCTATCTCTCCCTCACCCCATCTCTCTCTCTCTCTCTCCCCCTCAGCCCCATCTGTCTCTCTATCTCCCCCTCAGCCCCATCTGTCTCTCTATCTCTCCCTCACCCCATCTGTCTCTCTCTCTCTCTTGTATCGTTGTCTCTCTCCTTCTCCCTCAGCCCATCCGTCTCTCTCTCTCTCCCTCACCCCATCTCTGTATCTTTCTCTCGCTCTCTCTCCCTCGGCCCATCTCTATCTCTCTCTCTCTCTCCCTCAGCCCATCTCTCTCTCTCTCTCTCTCTTGGATCTCTCTCTCTCTCTTTCTCCCTCAGCCCATCCGTCTCTCTCCGCCTCACCCCGTCTCTCTCTCTCTCCCTCACCCCATCTCTGTATCTTTCTCTCTCTCTCTCTCTCTCTCTCTCTCTCTCCCCCCCATCCCTCTCTCTATCTCTCTCTCGCCCTCTGTCTCTTTCGTTAAGTCTCTCTCTCTCCCTCCCCCCTCTCTATCTCTCTCCCTGTCCCTCTTTCTCTCCCTCTCTCTGTCTTTATTTCAGTTCCTTCAGATATCTGGCTAGATTGGCCACCGTGGGTTGTTCTCTATTGGTCCTTCCTATCCACTCTATCTGGACTCTTCATAACTTTATACACCTCGATTAAATCTCCCATCAGCCTCCTCTGTTCCAAAGAAAACAACTCCAGCCTGTCTAATCTTTCCTGGTAGCTAAAATTCTCCATTCCTGACAACATCCTCTGTAAATCTCCTCTGTACTCTCTCTCTCTCCTGTAATCACATCCTGCCTGTAATGTGCTGACCAGAACTCTATGCAGTACTCTAGCTGTGGTCTAACTAGTGTTTTCTCTGGTTCGAGCATAACCTCCCTGCTCTTATCTTCTATATATCGGCCAATAAAGGAAAGTACAATCGAAAATCCTGCAAGAAAATCAATCCCTATTGTTAAAAAAAAAACTGCCGACAATTGTCACAGTGCAACACAAGTGTGATTCATTAAACTTTAACACAACAGAGTTTGTTACTCAGTCGTGTGAAGTGCATTGCACTTTTACTGACCTTTACTCCAGTCCCTCAATCCTACTTTATCTCTGGGAGATTGTTATAAGAGTCACCCCATCCTTTCAAAGATAAATATTACCCACATCAAACCAGAGCAATTAGAAATTGTACACAGCTGCTGATAGCTAGTAACAAGACCGAAGGGAATGTTCAGTCTTCCATCTCTAACCCAGACAAATATATGTCTTCATTTATATTGATATCTGTCTGTCTGTCTGAATGGAATCAGATGGAGGCCTGGGCTTTCCCATAACAACATTGTTCGACCATTTCACTTTTTATGACAGACTGAAAGTTTTCATTTATCTTGTCTCTATTTTCCTGCAGTGATGTCCTGAGACTGAGATGATTGACCTCCAACAACCACAACCATCTTCCTTTGTGCTCCAACCAGTGGTGAGGTTTCCCCTGATTCCCACTGAGTTTTACTCGGGCCCCTCGATGCCACACTCGGTCAAACGCTGCCTTGATGTTAAGGTCAGTCTCTCTTCCCAGTAGCAGACAGGAGTGAATCATTCCCTTTGACCCGTTGTGTACTGAACATGTTCTGCTTCTTCACAGTCTGATACAGGACTGTACACGGCCGATTAATGTCGCCCATCAAACACTCCCAGAGCAGGTTCAGCACAGCTCAGGAACAGAGTACAGTTCCTTCAACATTCTCCCTCTGTCTTCCTCTCTCTGTCTCTCCCTCCTGCTATCTCTGACACTCGGAGAGAGACAGAGGGAGAGAGGGTTATATATAAAGGCAGAGAGAGGGCTGTAGAGAGGGGCAAGGTTTGAGAGAGAGTTTGTTGGAGTGGATTGAAAGGGAGAATGTAAGATATATTAATTTGATGTCATCCTTCACTGCTGTGTCATATAAGAGATAGGTATGGAGAAAAAAAAAGCATCGGGAGAGGGAGAAATGTAGATGAAGTTGGGGCCCAGGTGGACACTTTTGATGATCCAGAAGGAATAGCCTCCATTTTAAATAGCAGGCAAGCTATTCCACTGTGGGAGCCATCACATCCTCATGATATTGGTTGTGGAAATGTCATGCTGGCTTATTGGTTAATTTTTAAATCTGTGATTGATAGATTCTTGTTCGCCAAAGGTATTAAGAGATAAGGGGCAAAGGTGGGATATATGGTGTTCGTTAGATCACAGATCAGCCCTGGTCTCATTGAATGCTGGAACAGGGTTGAGGGGTTAAATTGCCTCCTCTTCCTATGTCCGATGTTAAATATCCTTCTTTCTCTCTCAGTCACCCTGTCGGTCTGTGTCTCTCTGTTTCTCTCATTCTGTCTCTCTCTCTCTGTGTCTGTTTCGGACAGTGTGGAGCGAGATTCACTCTTGTATCCACCCCATGATCTTCCTGCCCTGGGAGTGTTTGATGGATCAGTGTAGAGGGAGCTTTACTCTGTATATTAATGACTTGACTTGGGTTTACGGGGCAGAACTTTAAAGTTTGTAGATGACACAAATCTTTGGAAATGTAGCAGAGAGAGAAGAGAATAGTAGCAGACTTCAGGAGGCTGTTGGCAGTCTGGTAAATTGGACAGACACATGGCAGGTTAACTTCAATGCTGAGAAATGTGAAGTGATGTATTTTGGAAGGAAGACTGGGAGAGGCAATCGAAATTAAATGGTACAATGTTAAAATGGGTGAAGGAACAGAGAACCCTAACATATACAGGAGCTGACAGTCTCTTTCTCTCTCTCTCCATTTCACTCTCTTTCTCTTTCAATCCTGATCCTGACTTTTCTCAGAATCCTTCCTGGTTGAATAGTAGCCTGAAATGTTTCAGTCTCACTGTTACCAGGAACAAGTCACATTTCTGTGGTATTTTCGATATCTTAATGATTCAATTTGGAGCTTGGATTGTGTCAGGTAAATGTGGTTTCTCATTCAGACATTCCTGCATTGTGGAACTGTCAGTTATCTGTGCAGGGACAGGATATCGGGGTGTTTGAATGGAGTTGAAGATTTTGGTTGCTTGAATAGGGTGTGAATTAGATTGTGGATTGTGTCCCTGAATGTCTTTCAGCCGATGTCCTGAGAGAATGAAGTGGTTTACCAATGTCTGAATAACATCAAAGTCTTTAGACACATGAAAGAACAAGATTGGGGACAATATACAAAAGCTGAGACAGTCAGGCAACAACAGGAGGAAGGTGAATGTCTTTTACAGTTTGTAATCTGAAAACCTGAGCTAATGACTGAAAAAGCAGGAGTTCAAATCCCACATTGGGCTCTTGTGAATTTGAATTTCTCTGAAAATAAAAAATAACTCTGGAATAATAAATCCTCCAAGATGAAATGATTCCCTCTCACTGCTCTGACACTGATTTACCTTCAAGTAGCTTTTTCCAGTCCACTTTTTCTAAATCACCTTCCACCGGCTCAGCTTCATTCCCTAAAACTAAGTGTAAAACTGACCCATCTCTTGTTGACCTTGCTAGATACTGGCCTAAAAAAATTTCCCCTGAATGTATATTTACAATTCTGTATCCTTGATACCTTTTACACTAGTCTCAGTTATCAATGCACTAGTTAGGTCTGCACTGGACCCTGTCTGTGTTTATATTACACATGGCCCTGTCTCTGCTATAAAAATGGTTTAAAAAGTGGAGAGAAAACCCTCCAATTTATACAGTAGATCCAAAGAAATAGGAGCAGGAGTAGGCCATTCAGCCCATCGAGCCTGTTCTGCCAGTCAATACGATCATGATTGATCTGATAGTGACTTTAACTCCACTTTCCTGCCTGCCCCCCGTAACCCTTGACTCCCTTGTATATAGTCATTGACCCAACCTCCACTGCTTTCTGGGGAAGAGAATTCCAAAGCCTAACCAACCGCTAGCTCAGTCTTAAATGGCAGAACCTTTATTTTTAAACTGTGCCCCCTAGTTCAAGACTCCTCCACAAGGGGAACATCCTCCCAACATCCGCCCTGTAAAGTCCCCTCAGAATCTTGTATGTTTCAATAAGATCACCTCTCATTCTTCTCAACTCCAATGAGTATAGTCCCAACCTGTTCAACCATTCCTCATAAGACAACCCCTTCATCCCAGGAATCAGCCGAGTGAACCTTCTCTGAACTGATTCCAATGCATCCAGGCCTGACCATTTATCCACTTTCAAAGATGCCAAACCCCTTATTATTTCCCTCTCACTCTGTTTATCCCATCCAATATTTCACACTCCTCCTCTTTCACTAGAATATCTGCATTGTTCCCCCTCTTTTATAAAGACGGACACAAAGTATTCATTATGAACCATGCCCACATCTCCCACCTCCACACACACATTCCCTTTTTGGTCCCTAATACTCTATCCTTAGTTATCCTCGTGCTCTTAATGTATTTATAAAACATCTTTGTGATTTCTTTGCTTTTACTTGGTAATATTATTTTCCGGCCATTTCTTTGCTCTCCTAATTTGCTTTTTAATTTCACCCCTGAACTTTCGACACTTTCTGTGGTATTGAGCTCTCGGTATCTGACATAAGCTTCCCTCTTGTGCCTTATCCTACCCGGTTTGATCCTTGACATCCAAGGGGCTCTAGATTTGGGAGTCCCACCCTGTTTGTCTTTGTGTGAACATATTTGTTCTCAACCCTCAGTAACTCTCACTGCTCTGACACTGATTGACCTTCAAGTAGCTGTTTCCAGTCCACTTTGCTAAAATCCCCCATCTCTGGAACCACCATCCCCTCTGCTCCCTCCAATGGACCCTCACATCCTTCCTAAAGTGTGGTCACCAGAATTGGATGCAGTAATTCGTGGCCTAACCAGAGGCTTATAAACATTCAGCATAACTTTCATGCTTTTGTATTCAAAATCTCTATTTATGAAGCCCAAGATCCCATATGCTTTGCTGACTACTTTCTCAATATGTCCTGCCACCTTCAAAGATGTATGTACATGTATCCCCAGGTCCCTCTGTCCCTGCACACTCTCTAGAACTGGGCCATTAAGTCTATATTGCCTCTCCCTATCCCTTCTGCCAAAATACATCACCTCACATTTCCCTGTATTAAATTCCTTCTGACACTTGTCTGCCCATTCTGCTCAACTATCTATGTCCTGTTGTAGTCGATTGGAGTCATCCTCACTGTTTGCATCTCCTCCAAGTTTGTTATCATCGGCAAATATTAAAATTTGACAAAAAGCACTGACTTTTGGGGAACACTGCTGTCTACCATCTTCCAGTCTGAAAAACAACCATTTACCACAACTCGCTGCTTTCTGTCCTTTCACCAATTTTTGATCCAAGCTGACACAGGCCCTCCTATCCCATGAGCCTCAGTTTTGTTAACCAGAATTGGACACAATACTGCAGCCGAGGACAAACTATTATTTCATAAAGGTTTAGCATCACTTCCTGACTTTTATACTCTAGACCTGTTTATAAAGCTCAGGATCCCATCTGCTTTATTAACCCATCAGCAAAGTGGGAAATTCTATCAGAACAATTGACCAGTTCCCTTAGACATGAATCCGTGAGTCGTTCCAAGGCTGGCGGGAGGGTTTGGAGAGAACCCCAACCTGGTTATATTTTGAAACAGAAAACCATCAATGCATTGGCAGGGATATTAATAAAGCCCTTACAATGACAGGAGGAGGCCATTCGTCCCCTCGAGACTATCCTGCCCATTCACTCAGGTCATGGCTGATTTGCTCCTTCTCCACATCGAGCTGTCTCGGCTCCGTAAACATTAATACCCTTTCCTAACAAATCTCTACCGGCAATCAGGAATTAATGTCACTGCCTGTTAACACTGGGGAATTCCTTCCCTAAACCTCTCCGTCTCTCTCGATCTCTCATTCCTGCTTAAAGACGTTCTTTAAAACTAACCTTTTTGACCAAACATTTGGTCATCAGCCTTAATCTCTCCTCATGTGTGTTTGGTGTCAAATTTTGTTTTATAATGCACCCTGTGTAACACCTTTGGGACTTCTTATTCCTCACCTTCTCCTTCACTCCGTCTCTCTCCAGGTGTGGGCTCACCAAACCCTGTACCATTACAGCAAGACTTCCTCACTATTGTACTCTAACCCCCTTGCAATAAAGGCCAACACTCCATTTGCTGTACCTGCATGTTAACTTTCTGTGATTTATGTACAAGGACACCCAAATCCCTCTGAATACCAACATTTCATCGTTTCTCACCATTTGAAAAATGTTCTGTGTTTCTATTCTTCCTGCCAAAGTGAAGAACCTCACATCTCTCCGCATGATATTCCAGCTGCCACTTCCTTGCCCGCTCACTTAACCTGTCAATCTCCCTTTGCAGTCTCTTTGTACCCTCCTCACAGCTTACTGTCCCACCTAACTTTATATCATCAGCCCATATAAAGCTAACAAAAGCCGTGTTTGAGAGAGGCACTTCTGTCCTGACAAGTATTAAGATACAACTGCTTGATATTTTGTGGAGGAGATTTCTGTCCATTCATCGGAGTTGTTAAGATGAAAGATCTTTAATAAGAGATTAGAGAGTGTCCTTCTGTGTCCTCTCCCACCCTCACATCCAGAATTGGAAACACAAACCCAGAGACACAAAGACACACACAGACACAAAGACAGTCACATAATCACAGGCAGACTAACATGTCCAGATAAACACACACACATAGAAATCCACAGTCAGACACATCCATTCCCACTGACCGAGAGAGAGAGAAACCCACACAGAGACACATATATTCACATTGACCAACTTAGACAGATAAACACAAACACTTCCCTCTGTGTAAATCATGTTTTTACAAACATCAGAATCTCTCTGTTCTCCTTTTATATTTCACTCTCGGGGTTTAAATTTATTGTCAATCTGATTTCACAGGGACCAGGAGAATTTTTGCTTTCCTTTTCTTGTCTTTGGAGTCAGGGAGTCATGGGTCAATCCCAGTGTCTGTGACCCCTGACCCAGCACTGTGACCCCAAGGGGGAGCAGGGAGAGGGACAGTCCCAACCTCTTAAAGGGACCTCGCACCTTCAGAACTGCTCCTTCGGTTTCAACCTTCGAGTGAGTCAGTAGGAGTTTGAACAAGGAAGGGAACAATGTGACATTGAATCTTCCAATATTTATTTATTCAGTTATGTTAATAAACAGCAAATTATCGAAATTCACACAAGTAATATTGTGAATTCAGATTAATAATTTTAAAGGAGAACCTGTTGCTAATTAATTCCATTTTATTTGCCAAAAATGATCATCACGACCTTGTTTATTTCAGGATGTAATATTAATAAATCCTTTCGGAAGACAGGAGGAGGCCATTTAGTCCCTCTTGCCCGTCCTACCCCTTTGAGACATTTTATTCCTCACTCTCTCCCTTACGGTGTCTCTCTCTCTCTCTCTTGCTCTCTCTCTGTCCCTCAGCCAGACTCTATCTCTCCTCCTTACCCGTCACTCTCCCTTCCTCACCCTATCTTTATCTATCTCGCCCTCACCCCATCTCTCTCTCTCTCTCTCCCCCTCAGCCCCATCTGTCTCTCTATCTCTCCCTCACCCCATCTGTCTCTCTCTCTCTCTTGTATCTTTGTCTCTCTCCTTCTCCCTCAGCCCATCCGTTTCTCTCCGCCTCACCCGTCTCTCTCTCTCTCTCCCTCACCCCATCTCTGTATCTTTCTCTCGCTCTCTCTCCCTCGGCCCATTTCTATCTCTCTCTCTCTCCCCCTCAGCCCATCTGTCTCTCTCTCTCTCACCCTCAGCCCATCTGTGTCTCTCTCTCTCTCTCTCACCCCATCTCTCTCTCTCTCTCCCCCTCAGCCCCATCTGTCTCTCTCTCTCCCTCACCCCATCTGTCTGTCTCTCTCTCTTGTATCTTTGTCTCTCTCTTTCTCCCTCAGCCCATCCGTCTCTCTCCGTCTCACCCCGTCTCTCTCTCTCTCCCTCACCACATCTCTCTATCTTCCTCTCTCTCTCTCCCCCTCAGCCCATCCGTCTCTCTCCGCCTCACCCCGTCTCTCTCTCTCTCTCTCCCTCACCCCATCTCTGTAGCTTTCTCTCTCTCTTTCTCCCTCAGCCCAGCTCTCTATCTTTCTCTCTCTCTCTCTCCCTCAGCCCATCTCTCTCTCTCTCTCCCTCAGCCCATCTCTCTCTCTCCCCCTCACGCCATCTCTATCTCTCTCTCTCGCTCTCTCTCCCTCTGCCCATCTCTGTATCTTTCTCTCTCTTTCTCTCTCCCTCAGCCCATCCCTCTCTCTCTCTCCCTCAGTCAATCTCTCTCTCTCTCTCTCTCCCTCAGCCCATCTCTGTATCTTTCTCTCGCTCTCTCTCCCTCACCCCATCTCTCTCTCTATCACTCTCTCTCTCTCCCTCTCTCTCCCTCAGCCCATCCGTCTCTCTCTCTCCCTCAGCCCATCTCTCTGTCTCTCTCTCTCCCTCAGCCCATCTCCGTATCTTTCTCTCGCTCTCTCTCCCTCACCCCATCTCTCTCTCTGTCTCTCTATCTCTCTCTCTCCCTCTCTCTGCCTCACCCCATCCGTGTCTCTCTCCCTCAGCCCATCCGTCTCTCTCTCCCTCATCCCATCTCTCTCTCTACCTCTCTCTCTCTCTCTCCTTCTCCCTCAGCCCATCCGTCTCTCTCTCCCTGAGCCCATCTCTCTCTCTCTCTCACTCTCTCTCTTTCTCCCTCAGCCCATCAGTCTCTCTCCCCCTCACCCCATCCGTCTCTCTCGCCCTCACCCCATCTCTCTCTCTCTCTCTCTCTCTCCCTCTCTCTCCCTCAGCCCATCTCTCTCTCTCTCTCTCTCTCTATCTCTCCCTCAGCCCATCTCTGTATCTTTCTCTCGCTCTCTCTCCCTCACCCCATCTCTCTCTATCACTCTCTCTCTCTCTCTCTCTCCCTCTCTCTCTCTCTCTCTCCCTCAGCCCATCCGTCTCTCGCTCTCCCTCAGCCCATCTCTCTCTCTCTCTCTCTCCCTCAGCCCATCTCCGTATCTTTCACTCGCTCTCTCTCCCTCACCCCATCTCTCTCTCTGTCTCTCTATCTCTCTCTCTCCCTCTCTCTCCCTCAGCCCATCCGTCTCTCTCTCCCTCACCCCATCTCTCTCTCTATCTCTCTCTCTCTCCCTCCCTCTCTCTCCCTCACCCCACCCGTCTCTCTCTCCCTCAGCCCATCTCTCTCTCTCTCTCTTTCTCCCTCAGCCCATCCGTCTCTCTCTCCCTCACCCCATCTCTCTCTATCTCTCTCTCTCTCTCCCTCTCTCTTTCCCTCACCCCATCCCTCTCTCTTTCCCTCACCCCATCCCTCTCTCTTTCCCTCACCCCATCCCTCTCTCTTTCCCTCACCCCATCTCTCTCTCTTTCCCTCACCCCATCTCTCTCTCTCTCCCCCTCACGCCATCCCTATCTCTCTCTCTCGCTCTCTCTCCCTCTGCCCATCTCTGTATCTTTCTCTCTCTTTCTCTCTCCCTCAGCCCATCCGTCTCTCTCTCTCCCTCAGTCAATCTCTCTCTCTCTCTCTCCCTCAGCCCATCTCTGTATCTTTCTCTCGCTCTCTCTCCCTCAGCCCATCTCTCTCTCTCTCTCTCTCTCTCTATCTCTCCCTCAGCCCATCTCTGTATCTTTCTCTCGCTCTCTCTCCCTCACCCCATCTCTCTCTATCACTCTCTCTCTCTCTCTCTCCCTCTCTCTCCCTCAGCCCATCCGTCTCTCGCTCTCCCTCAGCCCAACTCTCTCTCTCTCTCTCTCTCCCTCAGCCCATCTCCGTATCTTTCACTCGCTCTCTCTCCCTCACCCCATCTCTCTCTCTGTCTCTCTATCTCTCTCTCTCCCTCTCTCTCCCTCACCCCATCCGTCTCTCTCTCCCTCAGCCCATCCGTCTTTCTCTCCCTCACCCCATCTCTCTCTCTATCTCTCTCTTTCTCCCTCAGCCCATCCGTCTCTCTCTCCCTCACCCCATCTCTCTCTATCTCTCTCTCTCTCCCTCTCTCTCCTTCACCCCATCCATCTCTCTTTCCCTCAGCCCATCCGTCTCTCTCTCCCTCACCCCATCTCTCTCTCTATCTCTCTCTCTCTCTCTCTCTCTCTCCCACTCTCTCCCTCACCCCATCTCTCTCTCTATCTCTCTCTCTCTCTCTCTTTCTCCCTCAGCCCATCTGTCTCTCTCCCCCTCATCCCATCTCTCTCTCTCTCTCTATCTCACTTTCTCTCTCTCCCCCTCACCCCGTCTCTCTCTCTCTCTCTCTCAGCCCATCCGTCTCTCTCCCCCTGAGCCCATCTCTCTCTCTCTCTCCATCTCTCTTTCTCTCTCTCCCCCTCAGCCCATCTCTCTCTCTCTCTCTCTCCCTCAGCCCATCCGTCTCTCTCTCCCTCAGCCCATCCGTCTCTCTCTCCCTCAGCCCATCCGTCTCTCTCTCCCTCAGCCCATCCGTCTCTCTCCATCTCTCTCTCTCCCTCTCTCTCCCTCAGCCCATCTCTCTCGCTCTCTCTCTCTCTCTTTCTCCCTCACCCCATCCGTCTCTCTCTCCCTCAGCCCATCCGTCTCTCCCTCACCCCATCTCTCTCTCTATCTCTCTCTCTCTCCCTCACCCCATCCGTTGGGCAATACTACCAGCTCCCTGCTGCCCCGAATACTCCCAGTTCCCTGCTCCCTCCAATACTCCGAGCTCCATGCTCCCTCCAATAATGCCAGTTACCTGCTCCCTCCAATAATACCAGCTCCCTGCTCCCTCCAATACTACCAGCCCCCTGCTCCATCCAATATTGCCAGTTCCCTGCTCCCTCCAATACTACCAGCTCCCAGCTTCATCCAATAATGCCAGTTCACTGCTTTCCCCCAAATACTACCAGCTCCCTGCACCTCCAAAACTACCAGCTCCCTGCACCTCCAAAACTACCAGCTCCCTGCACCCCCAATACTACCAGATCCCTCCTCCTTCCAATACTACCAGCTCCTTGCACCCCCAAATACTTCCAATTCCCTGCTCACCTATTTTCTATCAGTCTCTCCATCCCTCTATTATTCTTTCAATCTCATTTCTCTCTCTCTCCATCACTCTCTCTTTTCTATTTCCCTCTCTTTTACTTGCTCTCTAACTCTCTTGCTCTGTCAGTTCATGTTGGGTCCCTTTAAGAGTTTGGGACAGTTCTGGTGGTGCAGGGTCCCTTTAAGAGTCTGGTGCTGACCCCTCCCCCACCCCAGGGTGGTCACATGTCGCCCAAAGCGAGGCAGCTTTTGACCCCTTGACCTCCAAACACGTGGGGCGACGCAGCCAATCAAAGCACAGTG